>NW_028140456.1:0-26090 GCF_965202585.1 Thalia democratica | reverse complement strand
TATGCACGAAGACATTTTTGCACGAAGATACACTTTTGCACCAAGACACTTTTGCAACGATTCAAAGTTGCGTACAAAAGTGTCTTCGCGCAAAAGTGTCCCTTCAGGCATGTTTGACACCTACCCATAATAAACATATAACTCTCATTGTAACATGTCTTTTAGATTTTTGAAACATAAAAACTTAACATTTAGCAACATATTATCAAACTAACGCATGGTATTGAGCACCGTTTGGGCCAAGATTTTTCGAAAGAAGATCGCCTCCTAGTGTTAAGCACATTATGCGCGCCTGGAATATAAAGAGTTTTAGTTGTAAAAAAAATTCTGGCAATGTTTTGAAATAGCTTTTGTTAGTTAACAAGCATCAAAGTTTAACTATTACAAAATACAAATACTTTTGTAATGCATATGTTTCAGCTTAAAAACAAAAAAGGCGTAAGATGCACTAATGCCAGTTATTTTAACAAACTTTTCTTGATTTTTGAATATCTTATGTTTCATACATCGCGAGTTTTTGTAAAAAACAGTGAAGATGTTTTTGACTTTTCTTTTTAATTTTAAACTTTATTTAAATGGATTTAAATTGGTTATGCAAAGACACATAAAATTTTTACTAAGTAACAACTAATGAGAATGTAAAAAATCTCAACTTGTCGTTGTTAGAAAAAAATAGGTGTTTTTGATATAATGCATTTATTCACAGAAAATAAAACTAAAATGTACTTTTTCACAGATTATTATTAACATTAAATATTTAAAACCTTTTAGTTGTGTTTGTTACTACTAAATAAAATAAGAAATAAACAGAACAAAATTTAACGAGATACAGTATAATTAAATACAAGAAATAAACCTAACCAATACAATTTTATATTGTTTATTTTAACTCATTTAAAAATTACTTCACTAAAGGCTCCTTGACTTGGTATTTTTCTAAATTTGTATTTAGTGCAACGTGAAACGACTGGAGCTGTAGCTTTAAAATAAACTTTTATGTTTTAAATCTTTTTAAGAACTTTTAGAAAGTTACCCTTAATTTTTGTTTTAACGTTATAAAATATTTTGTTTTGTAGTTTGCAAAATGTAACAATGACTTACCTGACTTGGAATTTTCATTTTCTTCACTTTCGTCAAAATTCGAAGTAGAATTACCTAAAAATTTTTAATGAAAAAAAGTTTATATTCATATTTTGATACTTGTAACTAATATATCTTTTTAGAATACATGCATTCACAATTATTTTGATTTTAACATTAATTTACAGAAATGGAAACTATGTAAAATATGTGAAACGGATTTTCTTTGGTTCTTAAAATATCAAATAGGCTTAGATTACTTTCTTTTTTTTGAGTAAGGTTTTTGTCTGATTTGGTTTGAGCTTAATTAACATGTAAACTGAAAGTTGCTATTACAGAACTTTATTTTAAATTAGTCTGCAAATAAGTTTATATTTTAAGGCGTTTGAATTATAAAAGTTTCGACTTAGATGACACAAAAGACTTTGTAATAAAAAATACAAAGCTGTTTATTAAAATAAAGGAATTATTAAAATAAGTTTATTAATAATCAGAACAATTTTTAAAACTACTAATTTTAATTATAATTAAGTTAACATATACATTTGATAAAAATTGTATTGTTATAGAAATTTTTTTAGATATTCAGTTACTTTAAAAAACCTTTAAAATTTTCAATTACATTTTGGTGGTGTACCAAAGCTTATTTTAAAAGCTACTGATCAAAAAGTAAACGAAAAAAAAGCATGACAACTAAGCAAATATATTTTATTTTAATTACTGTTATAACATTCTGTTATAATTTTCTTCAATACCTTAGACAGTATATTTTAGAAGAAACAGTCTGTGCTTAGCAAACTATTTATTTTGTTGTTTTTTAACTAGATTTTGTTTTATTTACGAGTGATAAATATACTAAATGCTGTAAAACAATCTAATTTTTTTTAAAGTACAATAAATTATTTAAATATCTTGAAAATATTTTTTATTGCTCATCAACATTTTCTATGCACACTGGTATTACCGTTTGCACGGACATTTTGGGAAACATAAATTTCAACCTTGTACTTATACAAACTGCTAGTGAGACTTTTAATACTTTATTACTTTTTATTTTTAAATTTAGTATAAACGTATAAAAAGACGTTTTGTAATACAGTGCTTATTCACTTATCCGGACGCTCACTTATCCGGACAGTTTCAGTCAGAAGAATATTCAGAAAAATTTCAATATTAAACTAGAATATTTTTGTATGATACAAATATTTAAGCTCTTATGCTGTAAGAAAATTTTAAAGTGATTTTATAAATTCTACAACTTTGTTCATTCTTATAGCGTAATAATACTACTTAAGATTACATTATATCTTTGTTCAAAACTCTGTTAGCATGTAAAGTATTCAGTTTAGAAATTTTCAATTTAATCAATTCATTCATTTAACTTATATTTTCTCTTAAACAAAAATTTTTTTTTTTTCAAAATTAACAGTTAGGGCAGTTGGGAAAACAAATGATAAATTTTACTTGCTTGACCCTTAAAAAACGTATATCGTCTGGTGCTTTTCTACTTAAAAAAAAATAATTTATTTATCCAAAATTTTGCTTTTATTATTTATCATTTTGTTATATATTACTCAGAATTACTATGTATTTGTTTTTATTAGAACACTTTTATTATCTATTGCATTATATGCAGCAGTTATATTATTAAATGAAAAAAAAAAATGTTGTACTTATCCGGATTTTTGGTCATCCGGACATGTTTATAGAAAATCTTGCCCAACGTGGTCCGGATAAGTGAATAAGCACTATATCGATATTTATTTAGGCTTTCTTATGATAAACGTTTTAAACATCAATATTTTTTTATTTATACAATTAATTGTTAAAACTGGTCCTTTAAAAATATACATACTGTTAAAATTTAAGTGTTTGTTTAAGCTGTCTTGTAAGTTCAAGTTACAGAATTTCAATATTTTTGTTAATTTTTTTCTTAAAAGCTAGATTTTTTTCAACTTTGACTGTTTTTTTTCTCTGCGAGAAAAAGGTTTAATAACATCAATACTTTTTCAAACCGCCTTATGATTAGAGTTATCTAAAACCATAATAATTTCCATATTATCATTAATTGCTTCACTTTTTTATTAAAAGGTTTACATGTTCTACTTTAGTAGAACTTCTTAATTCTTAAACTCAGCGCTAATATTGTAAACTTTAACATACATATTTAACCCAGTTACTACTACCATTGTGGTAATTTTAACGTAAGCTCGACGGGATAGTTGGTTTCAGATTTATTAAAAATAGTTTAAACATCTTTAGTAATAATCTACGTTGTTTCTAATAGCTCAAGTTTCGAAAGTATTCTTTTAGAATTGCTGGGAAAATTTTAAGTAACTTACTTATGTATTTCTAAAATGAATTTAAGTCCTGGTCTTAAATTTTACAACTCAAGGTTTTTATAATACATAAAAGTAACTGTACTAAATCGAAAAACAACTTTGATTTACGGTTTTTAAAAGATTAATGTAAATAGAAAGCTGTTGTCGAGTCGTACTCATGAGCAAAAATGCTTAAAATTGAAAAAATATTCAGGAAGCTTAAAAAGAGTTAAACTAAAAATAATAGTATCAAAAATTTAATATATTAAAAACAAAAGTAGTATATTAGAATTTGTTTAATTTTTGAGAGATAAGCTTTTTTAGCTTTAAGTTGTATTTTGTAATTTGGTTATGTATTATATCTAATAAAGTATTTGTTTACTGTTGTATTAATTCAAAGGATGTTAATTAACATTGCTTTTATTACATATTAGTGCATGTGATTTAAAGGTTTAGATAATAATAAAAATAAACAATACCGGTTTTAAAATTAAAAATTCTAGTTCTCTCAAATAATGTATAAAACCGAGGTTTATTTTCTGTTCACTAAAGTTATTTTTCTGTATCCAATTGCCGCATTTCCGTTTGATCCCTTTTTCAGCCAGACATGTTTATCAAGCTTAATCACGAAAACAAGTAGACTTTGTGTTTGAAACAAAAGTATTAATTTAAGTAAAATGCCTTCAAAACCAGCAGAAGATGTAGACAACTTTCAATATAGCCTGAATTTTGCACACAAGTTACTTATTTATTGTTTCAATTTAAAACGTGCATAGCACAAATGTAAGTATGATTAGAATACAGTTAATGTAAAAAAAAGCTTTGTAATTGTTTTTTTGTTTAATAAAACTATGGTGTTATTCGTTGAATAAGTTTAAATGATATCTCTGTAAAGAAATTTGTACATATGCAAAGCACATTGTTTGTTAAAAAATAAAGATTATATAGTATAGAAAATATGGTTAATACAGTGTCCATAGCAAAAGTGTTTGTGTTGAAATACAGTTGTTCAGAAGTATATGAGAAGTTAAATTTATTTTCATTACATGTTTCAAATTTATCAGCTGGGTTTTTGAATTTTATTTACATAAATAATATCAAAACGGTTAAACTCATTTGAATAACTAATAAAGTTAAAAGCTTAAGAAAGTTAAATTTGTTAGAATTAATAAAAGAACAAGATCAAATGTTTAAAAAAAAATTGTTCTTGTCTATAGAAGTTTTTAGTAAAAATAATCTTATAACAATTCTCTATTTAAAAAACTACTAAAAAAAAATTAACAACTCCTGTGTAAACAATGCTTAGTAAAAGAAATTTAAAACATTTAAAGTTTAAAAACACTTTAGCATTCTAGAGTTTCTGAGATTAATGAATAAGTTTTTAAAAATAGTTTTATTTTAAATAGTGTTCACAGTGTCATATATATTGCCATGATGTTTAAAAACTGGAAATTATCTGTTTCGTTTCTAGTAATTCTATTGGTTGCAATTCACACCGAAGTTGAAGCTATAGCGTTTGTTGTTGTTTAATTTTTTGTTTTTATACTTTTTTTACATTACAAATACAGTTTTCAAAACTCAAGACATTTTAACAAAAACAAAGGTATATTTAATAAAAAAGAACTGTTATAAAAACGTTTGTATTTTACCAGTAATTGGTAACATTGTGTAATGATTAGCCTGTTTATAAAAATAAAGACTTTAATGTATATCTGTCAATGATAAAATTTAAAGGCCAGATGTAGGCTTCAAAGCAACAGAAAATGAGCTAAAAAACTTTTAAGGCAACTTAAAATCTTTAAAAAAAAATTACTTCAGAGCGAAGAGTATTAAGGACTTACCGTTGGAGAAAATAGGTAATGTGGTCTGCAGGGGCCAAGTTAAAGATATTTGTGGAGTAATGCGTATGTACTATTGCCTTTGGGATCCCCAAAAACTGGCCTTGACTGAATACACCTGTAAGTTACACTAAAAGCACTTTTACATTGTATATAAACACAGTATATGCATTACGAGTTTTGTGTAAGTTGTACGTTTGAATGTAGATTTTAACTCAAATGGCTGAAGGGTGCTTTGCACTAAACGCACGTACGATTTCGTGTTTCGAAATTTATCATTTGAAATCCGAATGCTGCTGGGAAATGCTCCGTAGAGGTTGTGGGTGAAAACTTTTATGAAGACCATCCACGCAATAGAGTTTTAAAGAGTAAGAGACTTAAACTGTCTTGATCCTCTTATGGATTCATTGCGTCCTTGTAAACTATGTGTAAATTCTTACTTGCAACTGTTTTTTATTGTTTCCGAGGATGGTTTGATGATAAAAAAACAAACTTGATAAGTACTGAAAAAAATGATTGTTTTATTTTTAAATGTTTAAACACATATAAAAGTAAAAAAGAGTATTAAACTTAGTGCTAAACGTTTATATGTAAAGTTTAAAAAGTAAAATTATACAGCGTACCTTTCTTGTGGCGAAAGTTTTAGATATAATACACAAACAAGTAAGAAAGCAGTTTTTTTAACAGTGTGCTTTTTACAGTTGCAAACAACCAAAAAATTGACTCCTGCAACTTTTGCAAAATAATATGCTGGAAGTTGAAGACGTACAGCACGTATAAAGCCGAGAGAAGCGGGTAGCGATTGAACAAACAAAATAGTTTTCAACAAAATCATTTAGTATTATTTAAATGGCTTATTGTTTAAATAGTTTTTCATTGATTCTTTTTTAATTTGTATTGGTAGACTATAAATTCATATTAACATTTCGTAAATGAATAAATTTATTTATCTCTGATTGCTCTTATATATACATGTATAATCTTTATATAAATCATTAGTTTAGAAACTATCAATACTTTGTCTTTAAATATTTTTAGTCGGTTTTTAAATGTAAAATAAAAACAAGCAGTTCGATAGTCTGTGTAGTTTATGTAAATAAGAATAACTTATAGTTTTACTTCACTTATCGTAGTTTAAAAAAACGTGATGGTTTGTACACAAAACCCATTTATTCAATTTTAGAACAGTGATCATAACTAGTGATGTACCGGACCCGGACTTTTTTTTCAAGTTAGAATCCGGCCGGAACCGGATCCGGACTTTTTTTTCAAATTAGAATCCGGCCGGAACCGGACTTTTTTTTCGAATTAGAATCCGGCCGGAACCGGATCCGGATTTTTTTATCAAAATAGAATCCGGCCGGATCCGGATATCAGACAAAAATGGCAATATCCGGCCGGACCCGGATAGTGAGTCCAGTACATCACTAGTATAAACTAGCCTGAGTCAGAATGAGGTTTTTAAAAACTGAAAAAAAAAGAACTTTAATCTAATAACAAGTAGAACAGCTAGCCACAAGGTTTACAAATTTAGGTGTTATTTACAATTAAAAATTTGAAATCAAGTTCTTGAACAAAATACACTAGAATATTACCAAATATTGAAAACTGGATCAGCTCAAACTCATTCAAAATTTAAAAGAAAACTATCCTGAGTTTTTATAAAAAACTTAACTAGCCTGAGGCAATCCAAGATTTTCTAAAATTCCCAAAAACTTTCAAACTAGCAGGGTTGCCACTGTTTACGTCATTAAAACTATCTAGAGTGGGTACAAACAAGCCTGAGTCAAAATAAGGTTTTAAAAAATTGAAAAAATTACTTTTATCTAGTAATCAGTAGAACAGCTAGCAAAGGTCGACAATTTGGTAGTAAAGTTGTGGACTGATTGTGGTACACTTAACTTATTAGTACTACCCATCATAATTGAATCCTACCTTATTTAATTAATATCTAACAAATACTAAATTCTAACTGAGACTACTTTCTATAATCAGACACGACAGTTTTGAGTGATGAATCTTTTTTATAAAACACAACAAGAAATACTAGGATATACAAAATTATTAATTATTTTGGTAAGACTTTAAAAACTGGAAGCTATTTAGATCTATATCAAAAGACTTAAAATAATAAACTAAAAATTGAATAAAACTTTTAGTAAAGAAGAAACTGTAAAATTTTTATTAACTATTAAACTATAAACCTGGCTTAAATATTTAAACAATTAAACACCAGTTGAAATATTCACTTTTAAAACAAAACACTACTTACAATAACCATTCACAAAAAGTTCAAGATATTTTTTTGCTTCAAGCTGCACACCAAACTAACTAACTGCTTACATATGTTCTGATGTTTTGTTGCATCAGTATTTAGTTTGAAACATTTCGTCATATGATTCTCATTGGCTCGTACATTCAACCGTATTAACTCTAAATATTCTCTGAGCTCAACTTTAAACAATAAATAATACAAGTATTCATTCCTAAGTTTTCAGTTTTACAACATTTGTAAAGAGTTGCATTTCTGAGATGTTTATTTCATAGTTTAAATGTAAACAAATGTAAATTAGTCACGTGTACAAAATGAGCCAATCGGGGTAGGTGTTTAATTTTAACTGACGAAAATGACTCTTATTAATTTACACAGGGATTGTTTTTGAAAAAATACTTTTCAGTATGCTCTTTTTTACTAACTAGATCCGGGTCCGGCCGGATCTCTGTTAGGATCCGGCCGGAACCGGATCCGGACTTTTTTTTTAAATTAGAATCCGGCCGGAACCGGACTTTTTTTTTAAATTAGTATCCGGCCGGAACCGGATCCGGACTTTTTTTCAAATTAGAATCCGGCCGGATCCGGATATCAGACAAAAATGGCAATATTCGGCCGGACCCGGATAGTGAGTCCGGTACATCACTTAAAAACTCAGGCTAGTTTTCTTTTAGATTTTGAATGGGTTTGTGCTGATCCAGTTTTCAATATTTTGTAATTTTCTAGTGTATTTTGTTCAAGAACTTGATTTCAGATTTTTAATTGTAAATAACACCTAAACTTGTAAACCTTGTGGCTAGCTGTTCTACTTATTAATAGATTAAAGTTCTTTTTTTTTCAGTTTTTAAAAACCTCATTCTGACTCAGGCTAGTTTATACTAGTGATGTACCGGACTCACTATCCGGGTCCGGCCGGATATTGCCATTTTTGTCTAATATCCGGCCGGATTCTAATTTGAAAAAAAAGTCCGGATCCGGCCGGACCCGGAATTGTGGGTCCGGTACATCACTAGTTTTAAGTAGTTTTATGAAGATAAAATTAACTTAAAAATGTTTCACGTTACGAAAGTGTTTTTTAAAAGTGTTGTAGTTGATGTTTCTCTGTTTAAAAACTATATTTTTATTTTAGCAACTTTTCTTTCTGTAAAGCATTTTTACAAATCCAATTTAAATACTACAACTTTAAGTTTGATAAACTTTTAGAAAATTTTATTACTATTGAATTAATTTCAGAGTTTGTAATGGCTATTGAAACTTGTTAGAAACTTCATTATATAAAATAAATACAGAAATACTAAATGTAAAAGAAACTCTTGTTTTTTAAAAACACTCCTTAGAGGTATAAATAGTTCACTGTCAACTTTCAAAATTCAAGTTGTCGTTCTTAATTCATAGTTCAACGAACTAGAATTTTGACACAAGTACATAATACAAGGTATACGACTCGTACAGCCCCATTAAACTAAATGTAAATTTGATTGGTTGGTGCATATGCAAGGCCATATAACATTGTGACTAAGATATATTTTTTTTTTATTGACTTTCACAAAATTCGACTGCTTCTTATCTATATTCGCCGACGACTTTTTAAAACAAAAACGAGTCTTGATATTACAAGTCTAAATTCGACCAGTTTTTACCTAAAACTAGCTGGAAATTTATGATTTTTAATGACAAAAACTGCACTAAAAATGATACAACAACGTTAGACTGTCAGTTTCTAAGCGTTTTATGATACGAAAGTTGATACGACTGCACGGTTGCCACAGATCGTGCTGAATAATAACCAACTCAAAGATACATAACTTAAAAGGACTTAAAAATACTTTACAGGACTTAAAATATTTTAACTTATTCCAAAAATTCGATTACACGCTGAACAAAAAAAGATGAATTGAGAAAATACAATTTTGTCCCCTCGTGCAAATTTGACAGCTACACGTTTTTAGCGGTAGCTTACCAAATTGATATTATGTTTTAAATCTCAATTTGAATATACAACACTGTTAAACTCAATTTCAAATATTTGAAAAAAGTATTTAAAATATTAAATTTGGTGTTCTTTTTTAGCTTTTGTAACACAATAAGTTTGAACTCAAAAACTGTTTACTATTGAAGGAAAGTTAATTCTAAAATAAATTAATTTTAATAGCTTATATTGCAATCTTTTTAGTATAAATCAAATTAATACTATTGTTAAAAAACTTTGAACAACAAATTTTTTGATTCAAGCAAAATAAGTTTCAAACTATATGTTTCGAGTCATTTAATAATAACTGTTATATTTAAAATGGATAGTAAAAAAGTATTTTCTATAAATATCACAATAAAAAGCACTGCTTCAAAACAAACATTTCTACAAAATATTACCAAAAAATCACGTTGTTGAAGCAAATAAATTGAGTTTAATAACATTCACATACAAAACGGTTTCGAAAACTCAAGCGATAACCGACGAAAGCATAATTGAAAAAAGCAAAAGTTTACAAAAAATTCAACAACAGTTTTCATGTTTACTATTTAAAAAAGTAAAAAATAGTACAAAACACTTTCAACGAAATGTTAGAATCTCCAAGCACTCAAAAAGTTCGGGCAACTCGCCAACTTCCAGCATGCATTTCCACACCTTCTGGTCACTTTCTAATCGCAGTCGCTCCTCGCTCGCACGCTCCTCCTCGCCTTCTTGCTCTTGAACGTCACTCCCCTGTTGCCACTGGCAACCCGACCCCCCGAACCACCAACCTCCCCCTCTGCAGCCCCTTCGAGGTGGTCCAGCTGGACCGCGCTGCAGTCTGGAGCATCGGCCCGTCCAGCTTTATTGTCCCTGGCCTTTTTCCGGCCGACCACGCACTCGGGCGCGGTGAAGACGTGACTCTTGGATTCGGAAACTTCAAAGTCCATTTTTTCCTCCCCTCCAGGTTTCGCGTGAGGGGATTCCTTGCGCTTTTTGAGCTCGGAGAGGAAGTCGAGGGCCGCCTGGGAGTTGCCGCTTGATGTCGTTGTTTCGACCTCCGAAAGGTCGTATCTGATTGGTTGAAATTTTTATGTATTATTTTTAGTTATTATTGTAGAAAAAAAGGAAACATTTTTATTTAAATACTTTATCAAACAAACTTTACCAAATGTAGTCCAATATTTTTTGAACAATTTTTTTCTTTACCCTGACTCAGAACACAGTTTTTTTTTAATGCTTTATCAATCTAAGCTCAAAGCTGAAAAAAAAACAAAACAATAAAAAACCCATTAAAAAAACAACAAACTTGGTCCAGTTTTTGCGCAAGATGATGTCCCCGACGCTCCTCTTTCCTTCTTGCTGCTTCCTCTTCCGCGGCGCGGGTCCGCTCGGCGTCTTGTTCATCATCAGCCCGTTGCCCACCCCGTCCAGCCGGCCGAAAACGTCGGTGCACCGCCTGGCGAACAGGGCCCGGTCCTCGCGGTTGTCGGCAGGACCGGTCGAAAGGTCGAACCTGGTCGGGTTGTAGTCCATTTTCTGCGCGCGTTTTGAATGTTGACTCGGTGAGTTGGTAAGTTTAGAAAAGGCGGTGCGTTCAAATGTCCCGCAGTGTTGAAACACCTTTGGCTTTTCAAACGGTGACTTTAATACTTTCTGCGTTTCAGTTTGTATATGTACAATTGTATGATTAGTTTTTGTTTCGTGCTTATCATAATAAACTTAAATCTAAACTTGTGAGTTTGTACAAAATCCTGGTGTTCGTTTAAATTTTGCTTAAGATATCTTGCTTGTATATTTAATCAACTTAATCAAAATTTGGGGCTTAAATTTTAAGTAAAAATTTAATATAATATTTACAACTTATGTTGCTTTATTATTTTTTTACCATGTTAAATCAACTATAACTGTTACATTCTTGTCAACAACTATCTGAAAATTGAATAAGAAAACAATTTTAATATTTATTAGAGCTGGACCATAATATTAAACGACGTAACTAAATGAGTAAAACCAGGTTTTTGTACAAAATTATTAGCTGGGACTTAAGTTAATAATAATAAGCAGAAAAACAATAAACTTATCATTTTGTTGTACAAAAAACTTTATATAATCTTAATTCTTATTTTTATAATCTTTGTACTGAAAGTGCACGCCCCTATTTACAATGCAAAACTAAAATTTGTCCTTAAACAAACGTTTTATCCAAATTTATAAGAATTCAATCTGGTCGTTCTAAAAACAAGTAGTTTTACTTGAACACAAACAAAAGCAAATTAGCACGCATGTTTATGGGTTATACAATGCAAATATTTACCGACTGCAACATTCTGCCTGAAAAACAATAACGTAATAGTGTCTACTGAACTTTGCTTGACCAGAGATTTGTTACAGGTGGTTTGTTTATCGTCAGACTTTGTCATTACTTGAAATCAAAACAACATTCAGTGATGAATGAAATTGGCATTGAAAATATATTTTAAAAAAATTTTTTGTTGAATGAAACAGGAAACGGGATTAGTAATGATTTATTTGACTAAAACGTTGTAAACAGCATTTGTCTTTGATAACAATACTTTTTGTCTTACTACTTTGCTTAAACAAAACTTTTAAAAGTTTTTAACTAGAAATTATAAAAAAGTATGAGTTTCAACAGGAAAAAAACTTCTGCACTCAACACAAAGTGGCAGCATAAATTTCAGAAAAATGTTAGTATACTGTTTCGAAACTTAAAAAAATAATTTGAGTTAATTCATACTAATTGATAATAGCTAATATTTTTAAAAAGTTTTTTAACTTTTTCTTACAATTAAACTTATAAAAAACAAGAACATTTTTGGCAGCAACTTTTTGTGACAATACTTAAGTTAAAATGTACCTAAAATGGGTTTTAATTAAATTACTTTAGTTTTGATTTTCATACTATATACATAACAAATTATAAACTATTTTTCCTATGTAAAACTATAACATAAATTATTATCATTAGAAACTAGATAATGACAAATATAATTACATGTAAGTTTTTTTTTTTTACAAAATGATGAATGAATTTATTAAACACCATTATGATTTAAATAAAAATAAATTTAAAGAAAATTTAATTATATTTAAAAGTTATATTCGCAAACCTAGAGTGTTTAAAATAATATTGAAACAATACCCAACATTAATAGTTATTGTTTAAAACATCTATGAAAAGTTCAAAAAAGCCTTTTTTTATTTAGTATATAAAAAACATAAAAAACTAGTTACATTCAAGCACTGATGTTAATTAATAGTTATACGTCTACCAACAAATTACTACTCAAAAAAAATATGTAACAATAAGGTAATAACATATACAAGTATACTATGGTTTACTAACATATCAAATAACATATGCCTTAAAAACTAATATATCACTAAGTCTTTATTTCTCAAGAAAGACTATATTTTACCAAGTAAGTAAAACTATATAAAGATATATCAATAAGTTGTCTAAATAATGAAAATAACCTATAAACTTTCTAGTAAAAATTAAAAAGCCTTAAATATATATTTAAATTTATAAAAAACGTAACACAAAAACTTTAAAACTCACTTTTTTTTTGAAGTAATCTTTGAGTCGGTGACACAGAAAAATAAACTTATCTAAAATTACCTGCAAACAATAGATTGCTTAAAATATACAGAATCATTCAGCAGTAATTGCATGTAAAAAGTAACGCAGGTAAACTTTGTTAATCTAAAAACGTATGAAGTTAAGTAATTTGTAAGGCACACATTCCAATTGACACATATATAAAACAAACACAGCAACAAATAACAGGGGATGTAAATAAACGTAATTGAGTCTAAAAATAAATGAGGAATAACAAAGCATACACAAAAAAATTCATATAAGAGTATAAATAATTTTAAATTTAAAAAAAAGTATATTTGTACTCTATATAGTTTTTAGTACAAGTACAATTTTTCAAATCCATTTATATTTGCGCTAGAAATGTAAAACGTTGTAGAAAAATTAAACTTTCTTAATAAATTGTAAAACTGTATAGGATACAAAAAATATAACAAACTGTGTATAAACTAATTAAAACACTTTGGCCATACTTAAGTCATATCAAAAAACATTAAACAACTTCAAAATAATTTTTTTTATAGATTTAACACTAAGCATATTAGTTTAACAACTACATTCAAAAATGTACTCTACTCAAACCAAACTTAGTAGTGCTTTTCAAAACACCGTTTATATACACGGAGAAATAATTGTGTTCACTGTAACAAACAGCTTCTAAAGAACTAATCAACGGGCAACCAAATAATTAAATTTTAAATTAAATTTATTTATTTGTAGGATGAAGATTTCATTGTTATACGTTAGTAGCTTTATAAGTTCAAAAAGCTATTTGTTCACTTTTTTTTTAAGTTAAAATATAAACACATGTAGCTGATTATTTAATTAGTAAAGATTGAGCTTTGTTTTGTACAAGTTTTTAAACTAAATGATAACATCCTAAATGATAAAATGTGCAAAAAAAAGGTTAAGCTATTTTTTAATTGAAAAGCAACAACCATGTACTGCCAAAAAAAAAAAAATTTAATCAGGATTGAATTTTAAGGATTGAAAGAAGCAAAATAAAAAAATTAAAATGTATCAAAAATTTGTTTTTTGTACCATTCGGTTTTAAATATATCTAAAACAAGGATTGTATCGAAATAAAACAGAAGTAAAAGTTACAAGAGATAAAAAACAATATACTTAAACAACAAAGCACAAGAAGTAGATGCATATTTGCACTTGTAAGTAACGGCAAAATGATTAAAATAATTATTTGATTGTAAATAAGGCTTCCAATAACATACATCATTAATATACAAAAATAAACATGATATAAAAACAGTCATTCGTTGGTAGCAGTTGTAAATAAACAGTAAAACAGTTTATTTTTTTCGTACCAAAAACACTCGTTTAAGTCTTCAATTCAAGAGCATCCCGAACTTTTAATCTTCCTTATCCGAAGTCAAGCTCTTTTCTGAATCCTCGGACCTCGCGTCCTTCTCAACTGTGCCCTTCTTGCGCTTGGCGATTGCCATTCTGACTATGATCAGCGACCAGTTTATGTGCAGGCTCCACAGGACAAGCAGGAAGAAGGCGAACATGTAGAATCCTGTTGATTTTTTCGAAGGTTCAGTATTTAACTGCAACATAATGCTTTCATAACAAATATTATTTAATTCATACCTCTAGACGTTTACGAAAACATTTGTGGTAAATTATTTTATATATACAATCTAAAAATAATTAACGTAATATTTGTCACACTGAAAGTAAAACATCACTTACATAATTTTTATATTACATCACTTTTATACTTACATAAAAAATACAAAGCAATTGAAAAAATAATAATGTTTTATAAAATTCATCTTGATTTTTCAAAGAGTTTCTATTATTTAGTTGCTACATTAAGGGTATGGGGGTCCACATTAATTTTTACAACTTTATCTTACTTTGTAAAGTTTAATCTTAGCTATCAAACATTTTTAACTGCTTAACAAAATTCATAGTTACCTTTGAGATATAAGCAAACTAAAAACGCGAAAGTAGAATATTTTACCAAAATATTTGTTCCTTCATTTTTTAACCAGCCTTCTTCAAATATTCACAGAAAGTCCATTACTTATATTCAAATAAATTAAACGCAGAAATTATTTTTATATTAAAAAATTAAAATTTTATCAAAAAAAACAATGTTTTATGCTTTTTTATGTAACACTTATATTTTATAATATATCAAAAATCTCAACTTTCAAAGTCTTCTAAACTATAAAAAGATTTTTTCCTAAAAACTTAAGGTCTCAAGCTCAAAAACGAAGAAGATATATTTTTACTGTTGTTTTTAATTTCCAAGAAAATTGAGTATGAAAAAATTTTTGTCCATACGTTTGTATTGGAAACTTTTTACAAAAACGTCTATATCTCAAAAACTAGTTATAATTTTTCTTTTCTATAAAAACTGACCTTTAATTTATACTTTAAGCTTTTATATAAAAACCAATGTTTATTTTCGTATTATAATATTGGTATTAAACATTTTTTATAACTTTTTCCTTTACTTTACCAGATATAATGCCTAATAGCATAATCAATTCTAATAATTTTTCACTATTTTTTTTCTTATTTTATTATTTTATAAACTTAGGAAAAATCTTAGTACAGAGCGTTTACTAAATTTTAATTCATGGATCACAACACAAAAAAAACCTAATTAGGACTATTAGGGAGTAAAAAAACTTTTTTTATTGATAATATTGTCTTGAAAGCTGAAATTATGTATTACAAAATAGTTTTTACAGACCATTAAACATTTAACTAACTATCTATTTGTTGTCACAGTTTAGTTAAAAGTTTCCGGTAAAAAGATATATACAAGGAAAAACTTCTTGTCAACTTTTCTCAGAATTCTAAAAATTTACTAAAACTTTTCTTCATATCTTAAGCAGTTAACCTCAACATTTTTAGGAAATTTTCCTTGCATTGTAAACGAAAATCCTATTGTTACAAAATTAAGTAACATTTTATGACTTAAAGTAATAAAAAAGTTCAACTTTTTTAGTTTTTTTTTTTAAAGAATAATAGTTAATTTTAATTAAGATAATTAATTTAAAATAAATGTTTATAAAAATATTTTACTGGCAATATCATAAATATAGCACACAGACTTTTGATTTCAATTTCAAAAGTTAACAAGTGTAAGGTTATAGCGGTAATACTAAAACAGAAGCTCAAAAAATATATAAGAACGTTTAATGATATTTTTGGCTTTTTTATACGTTTTATGTATTACTTTCTCGATAAGATTTACCACTCTGCTAGCTTTGGAAATAATTAAAGACTATTTAACCAAAGATAGAGCCTATGTACTAGTTTATTTTAGTTCTTAATTTCATAACTTGAAAAAATAAATAACACTGTTGGATATTTTTTTAAATTTTATATGGCAAATTAGAAAAGTCGTATATTGCAGATTGTTCAAAAGATTTTGTTTTTCAAGGAACAACAATTTTGTATTCCGCCCTGTTGTTTTTAACATTAAGCAAAGTTTATAAAGTCAAAAAATTACATAAAGTTAAAGTTTATACAGTTCTTTTTACAAAAAAAGACTAATAACAAAACAAACAGAATAACAAACAAAAATTTGTATTGAGTTTTTACTTAAAACGTACTGGTAAGACATTGTAAATTTTATTTAACAAACTTTTATGCAAACTTTACTTTTAACTCAACTCAAACAGTATATGTCTTATTTATAACATTATAGTGTATTCCACTTTGAAACAACATTTTTTTTTTCAATATGATGCTAATAGATTCTACGTTCATAGATCGTAATTTATCACAGCAAAATTTATAAAGTCAACTTATAATTATAAAGCATACCTGGATAGGTTGGATAAACCCGCGGAAACAGAACAATCAAGTTGTAGAGGACCGAGTAAGGGTAAATGAATATTCTCGTTATTATGAAAGAGACTGCGAAGAAGGTAAATATCGAGTCTGAGTACTTTGATCTGTAGAAGAATCATAGACATTTTAAAAATAGTTACTAAAAAGAAAATCATACATAGTTAATGATTAAAATTTATGTTAGACTATGCTGTACTGGTATAGAAACCATGTTTTTATCTATAAAAACCAAGGTCTGGATACTTTTTAAGGTAACCTTTATTTTTTACAGAAAAACAGTAGTTATAAATACATCAAAACTTCCTTATAATAAAAAGGAAGTATGTTTTCCTAAAAGTTTTTTAAAATAATAAAAAAAATTCCATAACTTTACTTGATAGAATAATTATTAGAACTGATTCTTTTTCAAATGCATTTCAAACCTCATGCAGTAAGTTTCAATCTGATTGGTTAAACTAAACTGATTGTAGCAAACAACTTTAACAAACATACTTGCCGTAAACAGACATTTTACCGATGTACAAGATTGGAGTTGAAATGTCGTGTATTATCATCACGAGAGTTCCAATCCTCACGAAATTCACCCCATACGAGAAAACAATCAAGAAAAGTGCTGTGTAGTTTAACAATTGTTAGAATTATCCTTAATTACTTTTGTATTGACTAGTTGAATTTTTTGTCCACTCACAACATTTAGTTTTTTATTTATCTATTTGGTGTTTAATATTAACACTACTATATACTAAAATTTTAGGTGATTCATTATAATATAAATTTATCTTCAATTAATCAAGCCTGAAGAACTTTTTCGTGAATAACGTTAAAATCTAAAATAGGCATTAAAATTACATTAAAAATGTAGTATAATATTTTGAGTAAGAATTAATAATATTTAGGTGAGCAAAAACATATTTCTATGGTACAAATAGATAATGAAATACTTTATTCAATTATTTGTAAAAACATATAAAATATACATCAAATAAGTCTGTGTTCTGCTACAACATTACGAAATCCACGAGATTTTTTTTACCACTGACTAACAAGTGTAAATAAAGCTTAATATTTTTCATGTTTCTGGTCAGTTTTGAAATATTATTCTACGTACATAGGTACCTTAATAACTAACTTGTATCACTTTTAAATCAACAAGCTAAAAACTTTTAGACAACAACAAAAAGTAAGACATGTTAAATCATAACTTAACTAACAAACCAGACGGCAACACGTTTTGCTAAAAAAACACTAGATTTAAATTTTTTTAATAAACTTTTAAAGAAAAAACAGAATTTCAGCTTAAACTCGAGTAAGGTTTAGCAAATCCAAGCGCAAGTCTTTCAAAAAATTAACAAGTCTCAACAATCAACTGTGACGTCACAACGAACCGGCGTAGTGGTGCACGATCATCTCGTAGTAGTCCGACCGCTTCACGTCGACCAGCAGCGTCATTATGATGGACAGGTAGTAGCCGCCCGCGTACATGTAGTACGTGTGGACGTGAGGCGACAGGAGCTGGTTCGGGTAGCCGGTCCAGCATTCCCGGTGGTCCCACAGCCAGGGGGCGTCCGCGAGGATGCAGACGCCCATGACGAGCTTGACGGCGATGGCGACACCTGCGGGTGGTGAAAAGCAAAGTTGAGATGTTACAAGTGGAAGTTTGTAAAGAGTTTAGAAAGGTAAAATGATACTTTGTAATTTTATTTCATAGCTTTACTTTATATAAACCTTTATCTTTGCGTGCAAAATAAAAGCTAGTTTTTTCTTTAAGTTAAACAGTTTTGGAATACTTACAGTCTATCTAGAAATGCAGCTACTACGTAACAAAAAAAATAATGATTAATAATCACAATTTCTTATAAACCTTTGTAAAGAGTCTCAGCAAATTTGTCTAGCACCGCGGGTCGGTCTGCCCGCCTTCTTCTCACAAACCAGTTGGCTATTTTCCTACTGCTCATACCCGAATCTTCCCGCAATTTTTCCATCTGTTCAACACTTGGTGTTGTGCAAAAGCTGTAAAACTTTTCAAGCGCGAAATTGTGGGCTGGCATTTTGTTTTTGAGCGGTATGCCAATCTTCG
Organism: Thalia democratica; assembly: GCF_965202585.1. Classification (NCBI taxonomy): domain Eukaryota; kingdom Metazoa; phylum Chordata; class Thaliacea; order Salpida; family Salpidae; genus Thalia; species Thalia democratica. The sequence goes on along the minus strand of NW_028140456.1, from coordinate 7,095 downwards.
CAGCAATCTAAAATATTTTAAATGTTATAAATAAATAAAATATTATAGTTATGCTTGAAATTAAACAATGCTTTTTTTACAATAACAAACTTTTAACATTTTTAAGGCAGAGTTAACAAACCTGCATTTATGTAATGCTTCTGGAAATTTAAAAAAAAAATTTGGCCATTTTACTTATTTTTTCCTACAATTTTACTAATCTCTTAGAATACTTTTATTATTCTTATATTGCTACTTTACTGCTATGTTAACTATATAATTCTAAAAATTAGAATTGCCAGAAAATGAATAAAAAATATGCGTTTGCATGCTTTAACTAATAACTTAAAACGTCATGCTAAAACTGTTTTGTGTATCCAAACGGACTTAAAATGGCAATTATAATAAACACAGGGTTGCCACTCGTTTTTTCAAATTTTTTTCCAGGTTTTCCAAATTTCTTCCAGGTTTTTAAAAGTACACATTTTTGGGTCTATTTTTAGTTTCAAGTTAATTTCTATTTAAGAAACTGTGTTAAGGCCATAGGGGGGGGTAGAAGCCATTTTTTGACCAAAAATAACATATAGACTTATATTATAGTAAGTTTCATAATCTTTCAGATGCTTTTTTTAGATTTTAAAAATATTAAATAACTTTTTTTTTATGACCGATTATATAAAGGGTTGTCTTTATAAAGGGTATATAAAGGGTAACTTTAAAGCCGTTTTTCTTGAGTTTTTAAAAACGGGCTTTAAAATCTATCTTCTCCTTTATTTTTCTAGCAACCTTCTTCAAATTTTCAGGAAATGTTTCTTACATTATGAGAAAAAAAACGTTATTTGTGAATTTTAATAATTTTAAAAAATAAAAATTTTATGACAAAAATTAAAAAAAAAAAGTGAATTTTTATCAAAAAAAAATTTTTTTTTTCAAAAAAAATTTTTTTACTTAAAATTTTTTAAAGTCACAAATAACGTTTTTTTGTTATTGTATAAAGAATAGACTGTGAAAGTTTGAAGAAGATTGCTTAAAAAATAAAGGAGGAGATAGATTTTGAATGCATTAGTCTTTTTTCGCCGTTTTAGTTTTTCCTTCCCCATAAGGAACCTGTTATGCGGCCCGACTTTGGCCGGTCATATCTCAAAAACTAATTCGAATTTTTAAAACTGGTAAAAAGCAACTTGAAGCTTAGTAAAAACTCTATAAAATAAGATCAACTTGTAAAAAACATGGCCTACCCCCCCCCCCTCTATGGCCTTAATTAGTATGAAAATATTGAAAAGATACTGTAGAGTTACTTTAAATGTGTTTTTTAATTAAAAAAAAAAATGATGATGACCAAAAAAATATATGATAGATTTTTTGTATCAAATTAAAATTTTATAACTGAAAATGTTAAAATTATTAAAAATTCCAGGTTTTTCCAGGATTTTTGATCAAAATTCCAGGTTTTTTAGGTAAAGTAGGAATCCTGTAAACATTGTTAAAAATAACCTTTGGAGCGACCATGATTCCTAAAACCTGTCTGAACAGGATATGTGCAAGCGCCCACAGGGGGAGGTGCAAGAGGTGGCGGGGTGAGGGGTATTCGTAGGAACCGTTGCCAGGGTAACTCAGACCTTCTGGTAACCAGATCTTCTCACTCCAAATCCAGTCGACTAGAGTGGCCATATTTTAAAAGGGAGTAAAATAGGTTTGCTATAAAATGTTTTGAATTACAAGAATGAAGCTTAGTTTAAAGCTCAACAAAATAATTCAAGTATTGAAAAAAAATTATAAATGTTTTTAAAATTGTAAAATTAATACTTTTACTAAAGTATAATTACATCATGCTTTTAAAATTTCTGACAAAATTTTTTTCAATGTTGCATAATCTAAATATAACTTCTAAAAACACTTAAAAGCATACCTCAGGCTGTTGTATAAACTTTTAAATTGTTTAACATTAAAAACATAAACTAAATTAAAAGAAGATAAATTGTAACAATGCATGTGCACAATCTATTTACCAGTTTAAAATCAAAACTACAACCAATAATATCTTTAAAAACTACTTAGTAAAGTGAATAGCTAACATTTAAATTTAAACAATCTAGCTTAGACCAGCCATTTTTCAAGCTAGTAATAATGTATAAAAATACTTTATACGTTTTTTGCCCTACATTTTCATTTAAATTTCACAGTAGGTACAAAAATGAAATTTACTAAAAATTTAAAATCTAAAAAAATATTTCAATAAAATAAATACAACAATAAGTTACTATCAAAAAAAAACATATTTAGCAAAAACTTCTATTGACTTTTAGTTATTTTTCTTTTTAGATTTACATTTTATATGCAAACTGGATAACAAGATATCTTTAAAAAATAATTTAATAAAATATCTTCTTAGTTTATAGAAAAGTTCAAATACTCAAAAAAATAAAAAAGTTTATTATATCATTTTTTTATAAAAACATTTTTTGGGTAAAAGCTACTTTATATCAAATCAAATACATTATTAGTTCTCATTGATTTAATCAATTTTCTGTTAAATATAAGTTCAAAAATTTGTAAAACAACTCAAAATTTAAGATCATTGTTATACAACAAAAGTTCAAGTTGACAAGTGCCACTTAACTGTAAAAGATAAATTATTCTTTATTTTAAAAAACATCTCAGTTGTACAAATACCTGATTAAACTAAAAATGTGTTTACTCTTTTTGTTTCAATCCTACCTATAGTACCTCTTGAACCAGAGCGCAAAACTGCATATGCACAGTCCGTACCAAGTTATCATGTAAGACACGTGCTCGTCCCGCAGATCAACTCTCGTCTGGCCGCCCAGAGGTCCATTTGGTATCGTGCTGCACTTCATTGCATCCAAAAGAATTGGTTCCGACCCAGCGTAAATAGCCATTCCTTCTAAGTCCTTGTAGAACCACTGATTGGTGTCTGGTTTGTTGTCCAGCCCAAACATTGGCTTCTTTTCAGTTTTTCTCAGAATGCCCACTTGTTCAACTGTGTCTTCAACCTGACCCATGGGCCTGTACTTTGGGTTTTTCAGGTTTTTGGGAACAAAGCCTCTGTTAATGAGGACTGTTACGTCACTGTTTTCCAATTTAAACGGGGTGATCACGTGATACCCAACATTTTTGTTCTTCACAGAAATGATTCCGCCTGTGTTGTCTGGCAGTTTTGTTTTTGTGACAATTGTCTCTTTCTCTTCGTTCAAACTTCTAGGGCCAACATAGATCTCTTTGGAGTGGTCAAACTTTCCTCTCATGGTGAAAGGAACATATTCCATGTCATCCAAACTTGCAAGATCTTCAGGGAAGGGTATGGGCTCTTTGACTGTCTTGGTCCTTAAGTCGTGAATGAGGCTTTTTTTCCAAAGCTTTCTTTTCCATTGCCAAGTGCCTAAACCTAAACAGTTAAACACATATTATTTTCATAAAAATACTGTAACTTGTTACTCTTATGTTTTTTTAATTGTTAACAAACTATCTACCTGTATACTAAATGATTGCTTAAACTATAATTCTACTGGCAGAATTTTAACCTTTAAAGTCTATACTTTTACTACTAATAATTTTCACAAACCTGCAGTAGTTGCTGGAACAAGTAAAAGGAACCACTTTCCAAAATCAATGCTTGAACCGTTTGAACTTGCTGTTCTGACAGACAGAAGTCTAGCTGATGTTTGGAAACTTCTTGCCGAAATTGCAAATTTATTATTTAAGTTAATCATAGGTGCCTGTGATCTTTTATAAGTATTTTTTAAACAAGCTTTTATTTCTATATTAATATTTTAAGCAACTTGAAATTTAATCAATTTCATAATATTACACAACAAACATAAGTCATCTCAATTGTATGATTTAAAATATTCAAACAAAATAGTGGAAAGTATCTTTAATTTAAATATTTTTAAAAAAATGATCTTAAATTTTACAAAAGTTTTAAGATTTTCCACTAAATTAAAATATTTTTAATAAAAACTATTGCAAAAGAGTAGTTTGTTTTAAAAATGACTTTATTATATAAAAAAAACTCTTAGTTATCTTAAAATATATGTGATACACAAAACATTATTAGAGTCTCTTTGAAGCAAAACATTCAGCCTGATTGACTTAAAACCAGCCTGATTTATGTCAAAGTTTTAAGCTACAGCCAGCTTGAGCTTGTGAAATATTTTAATGTAAGTAATGATTTACTGGATTCACAAACTTTTTATCCAGCCAGATGAAATCTTTTTTTTGACTGTGATCCAGATTTTATATTTTATTGAGATTCAGCTGCTTCAGGATTTTGATCTGTTTTTTTTTTGGTCGGTTCCACATCCAATTAATTTAAAATTTTAAAAACTCTCAATGTTGAACTAGCTTTTCAGATTTTTTATACATTTAAAATCTAAAATAGGTTGTATGAAACTTTTTAGTTGACAGGTCAGATTTAACAGAACAGATTAAATAATTTTTTTTTTAATCTTATAAGAAAAAAATATTTCAAAATACTAATTTTCAAGTTCTACTAATCCTAAGCCAAAAATCAAAGTAATTGTCAAATTAATATTTGAAGAGCACATCACCAGCTTGAGCTTGTGAAATATTTTAATGTGAGTAATGATTTACTGGATTCACAAATTTCTTATCCAGCCAGATGAAAAAAAAAATTAATTTCTTATCCAAATTTTATATTTAATTGAGATCCAGCTGCTTCAGGATTTTGACCTGTTTTTTTTTTTTGGTCGGTTCCACATTCAATTAATTTAAAATTTTAAAAACTCTCAATGTTGAACTAGCTTTTCAGATTTTTTATACATTTAAAATCTAAAATAGGTTGTATGAAACTTTTTAGTTGACAGGTCAGATTTTTTTAATCTTATAAGAAAAAAATATTTTAAAATACTAATTTTCAAGTTCTACTAATCCTAAGCCAAAAATCAAAGTAATTGTCAAATTAATATTTGAAGAGCACATTTGGTATAAAAAATCCAAGTGTCTTTACACAAGTTTATTTTCAAGATGAAAACTATGTCGCATGCCAGAGGTACAGCCAATGGGTTGTATAACCCGTTCCTAACCTATGATTATTTTGTAGTACTAGTTAATATTTAAGTAAAGTTAAATAAGCATTTTCAGGTTTACTTATTTCTACTTTAATCAACTTTTTTTGTAAGAAAGGGTGGACAACACATGGTCTGTAGGTAAAATCAGGCTTGTAACTATATTTCCAAATATAAAAACTTGTACTAAACAAAGAAACGAAAAGAAAAAATTCAAACATAAGTTTAATGTATGACATAAATTAAATTAAAATATTTTTTACTATGCTTACGTTAAGTTAAAATACTAATCAACTTTTAATATATTCATGATGTAATTAAAATTTGTTAGTCTATATCTAGTTAATTTTTCTTAATTCATTTATTGTGTATTTTCAAATGTAACTTAAAACTGTTTACTTTCTAAAAATTTATTTCAAGTTAGTTGTTAACAATAGTAAATGAAAAGGGTTAGCCAAAATTTATATTACATGTACTTGCACAATAAAATATTTTTGAGTGTGATCTGTCTCCAGTTTTTGTACAAAATCTCCAGTACTAAAATGATAATTAAAAAATAAATTTAAATTATTTAAAATAAATTAAAAATGTTGGCTTGTAATTGAAAGCTTAAACTAAAAACTATAAAACAGCTTTTACACAATAGAATTTTTTTTGTTGTATACAGGATGTCACTCTTTAAAGCAAAGTAGCCCAAAACAAGCCTGAGTTGTATCAAACTGTTAATCAAGCTTAAATACCTACAAATGCTAAAACAACTTAATGAAAACAATATTCTCAAGAAAAATAATCAAAGTCATAAAAAAATAGCATAAAATTTAGGAAAAATATTCCAATTATACAAGTTTTTTTGTAAGCTCGAACTAACAGGAGTGGGTAGGTGTCAAAAATGCAAAAAGGGTCACTTTTGCCCAAGGACACTTTAGCAAGAAGGGTCATTTTAGCATAGGTTGAAACTTTTTTTTTTTTTTTTTACCTTCACTGTTACACCTAACCCTTACCCTTGATCCGTATGTTGTTTTTTATTAATGTTTACTTTATTTTATTGTTATCATTTTTTAATTCTCATGCGAAATTGACCCTTTGTGAAACTGGTGTTGGACTTAGTTAGCCTGAGTTTTTTAATAACTTCAAAGTATTCTGAGTAGCCTAAAAAAATGATACATACATATAAACCACAATTTTTTATTGTTAATTTCTATGGAAACTAAAGATTTCTAAAAACTATCTTCTTTTATTTTTTTAAGCTACCTCAAACTTTCAGGAAAATTTTTTAATAATTTAAAGCAATGAAAATTAAATATTTTAAAACTAGATAGAAAGCAAGGAAAAACCTTGTTTTTTTCTTTTTGAAAAAATCTTTAGAGTGAATTAATTAAATATTAGGAGCAGACTTTCTGTAAATTTTTTTAAATATTAGTTTAAATTGAAGAAGATAAGTTTTTATTGAAATTGTTCTTTGATTACTTTGAATTTTTTGAAGAGAAAAAAGTATCTGATAGTTAATATAAAGCTCTAAAAAAAAAGATGAATTAGTAAAAGTAAGTGGACCACCTTTTTTTTAGTATTAATTAAACTTGATGCTTGCTTTTTCAGTGAGTAAAAGAAAATTTTTGGAAAAACACAAATTTTAAATTTCAAGATTGTTAAAACATGTAAAAAATAGTAAACAGTTTTTAAGTATTTGGAAGTAATACTTGATAGTACTCATAACTGAAAAAATTATTAAAAACTATAAAATCAAAATTATTAAAACTATTATACTTCAAAAAATCAATAGCTTCATTTATAACGAGTCTCATTCGATACAGTTTGTTGTGCTGGGGTAGAACAAATAAAACTAAAATGAATAATGTGAATGTGCTTACATTAGAGCAATTATATGTATTCACAAACTATATTATATATAGATAAATTTTTGTGTTTCTTTTTGCTAAATATATTTCATATGATCCTTGATTTATTACTAATAAAAAGCTATATCAGATTTACAAGTACATAAATTCTATTCTTTTGAAAATAACCAATTTCAGTGAGACTAGCTGACTTTTTTAAATCATATGAATCA
>NW_028140455.1:0-26131 GCF_965202585.1 Thalia democratica | reverse complement strand
AAATTTGATAGTAATTTGCTAACATAATGTATTTTCTACAACAGTTAAAAGTAGTAAAACTCTAGCAATTAAATTTGAGCATTTTTGAAATAGATATGTAACGTCTAGTTCAACTACAGTGCTTAATTGTTTTTTTTTTCTTAATGTTTCACCTTTTTATTTTAATTCTGTGTGCAAATCAACTCGGTAACGTGTTTCTTTTTTAAAACAGGTTAAAACAAAAAAAGAGGTCATTATGACATCACATTTAAACTCTATAGTAAGATTAGTTGTAGCTTGTTGTAAAGATAGCAACTGTAATATTTAAACCCTTAATAATGCTTAAATCTTATCAGGGGCGTGTCTAGACTTTTTTTAAAGGGGGTTCTCAATTTTTTTTTTCTTAATTTCCCGCTTAAGTACGCATTTCTTAGGTATGAACTACCAGTTAAGTACGCAATATTTAGCCGAAAAACTCTGTGTTTAAAATGTTTTTTTTTTTCTGCTTAGAAATTCAAAAAAACATATAAGTAGTAATAGAAAAATATTATGTATTTTATTTTTTGTACTGTATTAAATTTAGATAAGTTAAAACTAAAAGAGCCGAAAAAAATAAATTTATAAAAAAAACATATTTTCAAGTAATTTAATCTATAAAAATTGAATTTTTTCTAAAAAAATGGGTAATTACCTAGGATGAGTAGCACCAATATCAAAATGAAATTATATTTAATTCAATGTTGTTTTTTACCATAGTCAAAGGCTTTAAAAAAATATTTTACAATCACATAAATTGAACTTAAATATCTTAAACTAATAAGACATATATATTTAATTGCTTTTATTTTTTAAATAAAGCAAATGGTACAATAACTTATATACATTCCTATACTGTAAAATAAAGTTAATTAAGTGTTTTAGTTTATAACAAATGAATTTCATTCTAAATATGTATTTAGATAGAATGTTTAAAAAGAAAAATTATTTTAGATAAATAATATAGGACTAAAATATTGATTTTTAGACTTAAATTATGGTTTGAAAAGATTTTAAACACAATATAATTTTAGCTTGATATTGGTGCGATATCATCCTAGGTAATTACCAAAAAATGTTTAGCTTTTTACAACAAAATTAAAATATCTTTAAATTATAATTAAATGTTTGCCTGATGGTCCAGGAATTTTAATAATGATTTTAAAATGTTTCTGAGTTAATAATTTTAAAAAATCAAGAACCAACTTTGTTGTTAACAGATATACAAAAACAACTTATGTAGAAAAATATCAAAATACCATTAAAAGATAAAAGAATAAATTGCTAAATAATTCTAAAGATAATTTTGAAAACTCTCTAAATTGAACTTTGCAAAGTTTAAACCCAGTTGGTTGACACATGAACAAAAAATATAAATTTTAAAGTACAAAAGCTTCACACAACATTATTATATACAACCAACTTGGTAAAACAAAACTTTAGTAATTATATTGGACATTTTTTAAGTAAAATTGTAGTTACTAGTTCAAAAACAATACTCTATCAAAAGTTATTTACACTTAGTAACAATTTATAGTGCTAATTTTTTTCTTTTCTTTTTTTTCAAGGGGTCCACAGGAAACAGAAAACCAGTTAGAACACGCCCCTGCATCTTATACATCTGAACTTATTATTTTTAAATCTATAAAACCAGGTCAACTAAATAACTAATATATGTTTATTTTCTAGCTCAAGGTTTTTTTAAAATATTTGTTTTTGCACTCTTCTTGCTCTAGGAAGCCAGTCAAAACACGACCATAATTCATTTATTTAATATAATATTTATTAAATTAGTATATTAGTTTTATAATTTTTTTATAACTTTAGTTTGTCGACAGCTGTTGTTTTTGAAACTTTCGCTGTTTGAAAATTGTAATGAAGGCCCTAAACTTAAAGTATGACATCAAAACTTTTATTTTTGTTGCTGTCGGTATTTTTACTGCGATTTGTAATAAACTTTAAGTTCTCGCGATTTAGATACTTTTGATAGATCAAGTTTATAACACGTAGAGTAAATACTTTGGAAAATTATGCTATAACGCTAAATAGATAATGCTGATCTGATTAAGTGTTAATGTTCTGATACATGTTAAAACTAGTAGATTAATTTATTTTGCTTCATAAATAAATAATGTACTAAAAGTAGTATAGTTAATATATAGATATATTTGATCGTAATATTTCAAATAGTTTTTACAATTAGCACTAGCACAGTAATAAGCTATTCATACCTTTTTTAACTGTTTTTTTGGCTTTAAATTCTTTTATTATGATATTATAAGTATACCTTAAGGTTTTTAAAACTTAGCTACTAAAACTAAGGAGGCTTGAAATTGTAGAACGCTTGCTCGATACACATAGAGTTTTATACTAATAAGTTTAAGTAATTTTGCATTTTTCGCTGAAAAGTGGTGAGAAATTAGACTTTTAGCTTGAATTAGGTTTAAAAGCTAAAGTACTATATTTTTAAATGAACAGTTGTTCAAGCATATCTGTATGAAAGGGGATTATTAATAATTCAACTGCCAAACAAAATAAGGCCTTCAAAGTTTTTAAGTTATTATATTTCAACTTTATAAATTAAACTTCGCTTAAGCATGAAAGTAAATTTCAACCAAAGCATGAGATCTTCGCATTAAAAAAGTAAAAGTTCGTATTTATTCTAATAGTTGTCATTTCTAGAGATGTCGAGCTTATTGAGCAAAACAATGTATGTATATGAAACTAAAAAATTTAATAACTTCTTTTTTTGTTGAGTTAGTGTAAATCTTTTAGAGCATTTACTAGAATTATAACTGTTTTGGAGATAAATACATAATTTTAGCCTTTAAACGACAAGAAAGACGATAAAAAATTTGGTACTAGGACCTGGACACAAAGATTCGTTTGGTTATCGAGTTGCACATTACAGATATCATTCAACGTCTTGCCCAGGACTTATACACAAATACAGTAATAAAACTTAGAAGGTAATTGTAATTTTAGCAATTAAAGTCAATTTATAAATAAAGTAAGTTAATAAAAAAAAAAGCCTTAACTAATACTTATATATAGACTTAAAGAATGTATATCTTAAAGCTTAAATAAAAACAGTTAAAAAATAGTAATAGTTTCGACAATAAATGAGTTTAAAAATTGTTCTTTTGATTAATTTATACGTTTATTAAACTAAAATCCTTTGAATAAAAGTGTATATTAATTAGATAATAAACTTTTGGTTACCAGAAATTGCATATTTCGTATTAAATTTTGCAACTTATATTCGTTTTAGAACACCAAAATAACTTTATTACGCAAATTTATTCACTCACATTTTTTACCAAAGAGACCCTTAAAAATCTTGTTTTTTAATTAAAAATTTCAATAAAAACTTTAAACATTACTAATATAACATTTTTTTTTCTATACTAACTTTAAATTATAAATAAAAGACATATATGCAGCTTCCGAAAACTTTTTATAAGTTCTAAAGTTTATTACAAATTATAAAGAAACACCAGTTGATCATATCATATACATGTATTTTCTAAAGTACTAGTCAATTAATAGATATATAATCAAAATATTTGATGCAAATATTTTAAAGTTATTTTACTATGTCCAACATAAGTACTTTTCAACTTATTTTACAAAATAATCTTAATAAGGTGTTATATTCATATTTCTAAGATTTACTGAATGGAAGACATAGAAAAAGTAACACCACCGTAGTAAATTTAAAAAGTTTAAAAGTTCAATTTCAAATTTTTTAAGTTATGTTAAGAAAACAAGTAAAAAAGTCATGTCTAAAATTTTAAGAGTTAGAGTGCAGCTAAACTATGAATTAATTTAACGTAACTGTTAACAATATAATTTTTTACCTCTTAACCAGATATAGTTATTGACAACATATAAAAATTTCTGTGTTAACTAAAACTTAGGTAGTTTCACACACAGGTAGCAATCAATATCTTTTGTAGCTTCGAACTGTTCTTCCGTCCATTCGTTTTGATTCAGGTCATAAACAGCCACTTTTTCCGAACACCTCTCAAACACCAATACTTTCCCGCCAACAGAAATAGCGTGTTGCACTCTGTAATCGTCCATGCGTAGCGTTTTCGGCTTTTTAAGAATGGAAAACTTGTTACTGCAAACATCAAAAAGTTCACAGGTATCTCTCCAGCCTCCACAAACAAACAACTTGCTCTTTATAGCAACTAAACTGTGGCTATTTCTGGCATGAACCATTTTAGGCATGATTGACCATGTGTTATCAATATTGCAGTATGCCTCAACTGTGTTTACGTTATTTAAATGGTCGTATATATCTACCATACCGCCTGAAACAACCACTTTGCCTTGGAACGCCACGCAACCTGCCGAAATTCTTGCTTGCTTCATTCTTTTTATAAGTTTTACTTTGCAGCTGGCTGTGTCAATCTCGAAACAAGAATTGAGAGCACTTTCGTTTTTATAATTGCCTCCTACTACATAAATTTTGTTCAAAAAAGTACAAACACTGTAATCATCACGGCTGGTCCGTACAATTTTCACTTTATCCCAAGCATTTTTTTCATGGGAGTATTTGTGGACATTTATTGTGTCTATTCCATCGCGTTTAGCTAACACATAAAGTTCACACATGACGTCAACTGGCCAAAGATAATTAAACCCTGAAAACTCTGCTACAGTTTTAAACTTGTCAAATTTTTCTGCATCAATTTTTGTTATATTATGATCGGTTTTTTCACCATATTCCTCTTCTAACTCATTAAAACCTCCGCAGATCATAACGTTAAACATTTTCTGACTGCAATACCGCGTTTTATAGTTCAACGTTGATCTTCCTTTATAAAATTTTCTTTGTCATTTCTAGACACTCTTCGTTGCTTTGGAACACAGTAGAGTTGCGCGTGTTGTGAGATCTGCATAAAACTTTCTTTAAAACTGAAATAGAAAGCAAGGGAAGACGGACTGTTAAAAGAAGATTATTCGCAAACTTACTTCTCCGATCATAGCAATGTCTTAACCAAGAATCGGCTACTTTCATGATTTCCAACTCCGAAGTGATGTGTAATTCTGAGCTAGATAGGATTTTTTTTACTGAAGCAAAATCTAGTTCTAAAAAGTTTTTTAACTGAACAACTTTCATAAAACAACGTTTAATGTATTCGAAGCAGTTATTGGAAAGTTTTGGTAAGTAAAACTTTTTTGCTAAAAAATATGATAAAACTACATTGTGTGAAGTTATGCTTTCTTTTATCACTTGAGTTATTCTGGATTCATCTTTTTCTTTTAAGATAATTTTTCTTATTTTCAAAGCTGAAAATATTACAGTATCTTTTACTGATCCGTTACCTAATAATATATATTATAAAATTTAATGGAATTTATTTGCAGTAGGTATTAGAAAATTATAAAGCTAATTTTGGTTCTTAATAGTGCTTTTATAAAAGCTACACTGAACTACCTTTTAAGTAAAGTATGTCATCAAAGTAAAATAACTCAAGATCGACATACGTTTTATATAGATTTAATAATTTCGCTTCATATAAATAAAACGTTTTGAAATATCTTTATAACTTTTTTCACCAGCTTTTATAAAAAAATATTTGATTTTAAAATCGTTTTAAACAACAACGTTTTACATATGATGATAGAATAATTTTTCAGTTGAATTCATACTACGAGCTTTTGAAGATTGCCCTGCTTATATACGATAAGGGACTAATGTACAAAATTTTATAAACTATATGACTTAAAGAGCTCAATATATTTTATAGAAACTAGAAAGCGAAATCAAGCTAGAACTAAAGAAAACAGGGGAGTATACTTTAAAAGTTAGTAATATTATTTCAAATATTATAAGTTTAGCTCTTTATTCTCTTCTAGTTAGCTTGAGAACATTTATTTGTGTATTTTTTTTTAGTTTTACATATGACAATAGTAGAAATATTTTTTCTAAAGTAGCTTTTTTTGGTAGAGATAAATTAAAAAAAAACTTACTCTACAAGTTGAACAAGTAGTATTAATAGTAGTAGTATGTTCCTTTTATACAATGGTATATAATTTATACAAAACTTATAACACGGTAAAGAAGTTGATATGAATAAGAAAAATACATTAAGTACTGTTTACATGGGTATTAAAAAGTATAGCATTATACCTATTGTAAAATTAAGAGCTAATAAAAATAAGTTATGTTTACAGTTATATCATAAAGAAATAAAAAGTAATAGTAAACTACAAATTAGCTAACGAACACTTGTATTCAAGTTTTTTTAAACTAAATGTGTTAAACTAATGTAAATTAATTTCCACGATGAAATTTAAATTAATTTAATTATAAAATTAGTTAAACACTTGATTTTTAGTACTGTAAATTTTAACTTAATTTATTTATTCAATGATCTGTTTTTTTGCTGTATCACGACTTAACACATGTAGACAAAAAATTACAGCATTATATCAAATTGTACTTCAAAATTTCAAAAGTTTTGTTATTGCGAAAGAATTATAAGATATGTTATGAAAAACTTCTCTCTTATTATATTCTTTAAAGTAATATCTAAAGAAAACTAAAACACTTAAACTATTTTAAAAATTAAATTTGTCACCTTGAAATGTAGAGTTCTTCACTTTTTCCAATGCTTTTTTATCATCATCTTTTAAAGCGTTGCTTATGCATGACTTTATAAACTCATTATGTTCAATTTCATGAGGAAGTGCAAAACCAGTGCTTTTATTTTTATCAACATTGTTGTTTTTGGTTTTCTTTTCAACTGGTTCTACTTCAAACTCGGACTTTGTTCTTTTAGGCATTATTTAAGTTAAAGGAAAATCTAAAGATATATTTTTGATTATATTTTATATTTTAAAGTTTTTCGTAATAACTACACACTGTATATAAACTAGTAAAATAAATAAACCACTATGTTTCCTATAGCATCGTTTTTAAATAAGATTGAAAATGTATAGGTTTTACATTATTGAAGTATTAACATTTTTTTTTCAGGATTGCTTTTTATACTAAACGCCCGATACTTAAAATGATTGTGAACTAAAGGTTCCAGCTACCAGAGGTGTCGCGTAATGCTAACAATTGTCCAGGTTAATATAAAAATTTTAATATAAAACTAATAAAAATTTTATTTTTTAATAAAGTTTAGTTTAAAGATTATTTGTTATATTTCTAGTAATTACATTTACCTATATTAGTATTTAAAACACCAACCTAAGGATTTATTTTTATCTTTTTAAATCTGTTTACCACTTAACAGAAACATAGCGCGTCTCCAATGGTTGTTAAATTAACAATGTTTTTTTTTGGTTAAAATCAATTAACTTTGTATTATACAAGTGTTTGTAATCATAGTGTTTAATAAAGACAACAAATTAAACTTAATACTAAGTCATTGACACATTTATCAAAAATATGACCCATGATTATTGTATAAGTTTTGGTCAAAAAACAAATTTAAACCCGTGCAAAAATGTCTCCGTGCAAAAGTGTTTTCGTGCAACTTTGTCCCCTCGTGCAAATTTGACAACACCACTTTTTTAAGACACAAAGTATAATGTTTTTTTTTTACAATTTGCAGAAGGTTTTTACATTAACTTATATCAGGGTTGCCAAATTATTTTGAGAAGTTACAAATTTTCTCATTTTCTTCGAGGTTTTTAAACGTACACGATTTTAGGTGTAGTTATAGTGAGAAGCTAAATTTAAAGTTAAAACTATGCTACGTAGTATAAGAACATTAAAAATACTGCTAAGCTACTTAAAATGTATTTTTTTTATAAAAAAAACGTTTTGATTATCAAAAATTGTAGTGTTAAATCAATAGTTTTACTACTAAACATATAAAAAATCCAGGATGTTCAAAGTTTTAAACTGATTTTTTCAAAATTTCAGTTTTGTTTTTTTAAAGTTTCTCAAATTCCAGGTTTATTATTGCCTTAATTTTCAAATTCCAGGTGTAATAGTTTTATTAGAATTCCAGGTTTTTGGCAACCCTTTATACGTAAAAATTATTAAATATCAACAATACAAAAAATTAATAAAAATCATAATTCTGTAAAACTTATTATCAATTATTAATAAAAGTGTACATTTGTTTATGTTTGAAAAGTTTTCTTCTTTTAATTTTATATAAAAAATTCAATACATTTTACCATTTACATCATAATCTGGAAACAAACATTAAAAACTATAATGAAACAACTTAATTCATTATTTACAACTAAGTTGTTCAAGGCTAATAACTTAATTTTTAGAAGTTTTGACTAAATAAACATGACAATATTTTTGTTTTAAATAAAACATGGTAACTAAACAGTCCTTAAATATAGAAGCTATAAAGTATAAGCCACTCTAACACTTATAAATTAATTTTAGATAATTAATATTAAAAAGAATCCTTTGAAATAATATAAAAAAAGAAAATACAAAAAAAATTCATAATTTAACAACAATGTTTGTAAAAAAAAAGAATAAAAATACAATCTGAAAAAAACTTTTTGCACTCTTTTTTAATAAACCAAATTCAAGAAGCTTTCTTTTGAAATACATATAGTATCTGCAATTCTTTTTAACAAACTTAAGTAAAGAGCAGTTAAAACTTTGAAAACATAAAGCTCCCTAAAATTATCAGGAAACATCAACTGAGGCAGGGCCATATTTGAGATCCTGCAAATAATAGAGAGTTTCTTCAAAAACCGCAAATTAAAGGATTAGCTGACTTTGTTAATGACTCTGAGTAAAAGAGCTATCAAATGGCTGATTTACCTTCAAATGATACTTACATCATTTTTACAATAATAAAAATCAACTTGACAATTTAGTTTTAAAATAAACCTGTATAAGAAAAGTTTCTTAAAAACCACATATAGTGTACTAAGTTTACAGTAGTAATACAAAATAAAACCATAAAGAAATTTTCAAAATGCAAAACTAACTTCAAAATACAAGGAATGCTACTTTAAAAGCTGTAAAAATTTTGTAAACCACCTTAAAACTTGGTAATGAAATAGATGAAAAAATCTGAGATATAAAAAATTATTTGAAAAGTGAGATTAAAAACAAAACTCTAAACAATTAGTTTAAAAAAAATGATAGAAAAGAAATAAATACTATCATAAAAAATTATATAACTTTTAACAAAATCTCAATCCTCTGGCTAACATTAGTTCAAGAAAGTTTTTCTTGTAATTTCCTTAAAATAAAAAGTAGCCCTTACCAGAAACAATAAAAAAAGCTATATAAGAGTTTTTTTTTTAAATAAAATGGTGTACTTTTTTTAGTTTTCTTCCTGTTAGAACTTTTTTATTAAACAAACACATTTACTATGAATATAAAGTTACTTAACAGACTATTTATCAAAAAATAGTTGGAACATTTATTATTTTATAATAAGCATTCCATATTTTAAAAATCAACTCTGAAATAAGGGTTAATTTTTGTTAAGTAATTAGTATCCTTTTTAGCCACAAATTGAAACTTAAGTAAAAAAATTTTACATCAGCCAACTAAAACTACACTAAAAAATTTGATGAGCTAAATTTAGCTTTGAGAGATAAAATATATCTAAGTACACAGGGTTGCCACCCTTTATATCAAAAAAAGTCCTGAGTGAACCTAAAATTCCATAAATCATCCTGGGTATTTTGAAATCTTGTAAAATTATGTTTAATGCACACTGGCTATAATTAAAATCAAGTTATTTAAGCACACTGGTTATAATAGATTGAAATTAACCCAGCTTAATTTCATTTAATATTTAGAAAAGAATGTTTCCTGAGATTATTAAAAAACCTAAACCTATACTATACAAGAAAAAACTATCTTGAGTTTAATAATAAAGTCAAAAAACCTTAGAGTTAATCTGAACTGTCCTGAAATTTTCATAAACTTCAAAACATCTTGAGTTATCTATAGTACCCTGAAGTTAAGGCAAGCCTTAAAGTATACATTTTTCAACTTAGCTAACATCTGTATTAAAAACTGTATTAAAACTGTATTTCAACAACAATAAAGTTTTTAAAACAATTTTCAAATTAGAAATGAAATTCTAAAGTATTACATAAAAAACTATAGTTTATTTAAATTCAAAACTTTAAGATTTTTAATTTGTCATTCATGTTTTAAGCAATTTTTCTTATTGAATATATTTTTTAAAAACTTTCACAAAAATACATAACCTGCATTATGCTTATGCATATTTTAATTTACCTAAGTACATTTTGAAAAATTATCTTTTGAAGTTTTCTTTTTTTAATGATAATAAGCTTCATTATATATGAAATATAAAACAAATGCAAATGACTATTTTTTAATTTTTATTTTACTAGGTGGCGCTAAAGATCATAAATGTTTTTTAATACATAACTAGATACTATTTTTAATCTGTAAAGCAGCTAAAATATAATTAATGTTAAAGAAATCAAAAAGTTTACTTCTCCAGGTAAAAAAAATTATCAAAATTACCACTCAGATTTAAATAGTATTTGAAATTTTATGTTATAGTACTTTTATTTGATAATAAACTGTAAATATAAAAGACAACTTTTACCAACAGGGAAGTAAAATACCAAAGAAGGGGCATGGCATTTTTTTAGATTGGAGGAGGTCACTGTTTTTTTTCATTTTTTAATAGAAGCGAAAAGACGAAACAGTTTAAAAACCTTACTTTAGATGAAATATAAAAATAATATCTATAACTGATAATGTTTAAAACTTATCTAAAAAATTTTGTTATTATTATTTAGGTCTAATTTTTTTTAGTTAATTTTCAACAAAAGAACAACGATATTGCATTGACTGTTAGAACTAGCAAATATTTGCTTAATGAGGTGCTAAAAGTAAATATCTGCAAATGCATACAAGTCTATCTGCCTGTTAAAAAATTTGCCTTTTTATAAGTTACTAATCATTTTCAACTTATCCAACCTTGCTTAAACAAGTATCAGACATGGTAGAATGTTAAAACCAGTAATTATAGCTGTTTTATTGCTATAGTAAGTTGTTCTCATATTTTACATTAGATAAAATTTCACAAATTAGTCTTTATAAATTTTGGTGTTATAAACTAACTATAGTGTTAAATTACATAAGTTTTAACTTACAATGTTCTAAAACTATTTCAACACCTTGATTGTATAAATAAAACAGTTTATAATAATGTTTGACATATTACCTTATTTTTTTTAATAACAAAAAATGAGAATCTTCTAAAATTATTTTTAGCTTAAAATTAAAAAAAAAAGTAGAAAATTATTTTATTTTGTAAGTTTATTTTCTGTTCAACATTTTATTTACTAACTATTATTTTGTTTCTGTAGAATTTTTTTCTAAAGTTAGATACGTAAGTTCTTCAAGTAATATTAGACTTAAATGTTTTATTATCTTTATTCATCAATAGTAGTTGAAAACAAAATTTTTAGAGAAATAATTTAATTATCTTATTTACAGTATACAAAAATAAGTTTTGTTATCTGTATGCTTTGTCCACAAATGAGAGTTGTAAACTATAGGCTGAATTGTTCTAAAAAATAACTATATAGTATCAATTTTTGGCTATAAAATAAATCAAAGGCTTAAATAATGAAACTCAAAAAAATTTAGCTAAATTTAATTTTGATATCTTAAGAAACAGAAAACCAATCTTAAGATTGAAAATTAATTATTATAACTATTTTTAAAAGTTGATTTAAATTTGAGATTAAAAAATCCTACTGTCGGGGATTTTTTGATAGTGAAATATTTCATTTGCGACGTTTGTTACCATCTCTGACAAGTATGGCTTGTACGAAACGTTTTTTTACAATAGTTGCTGAAACTAAAATCATCTTAGAATTTGACTTCGCTCAAGTTAAAGATTAGTTATTATATAAAATTCTAATTAATTCAGAACTTAAAGTGTTTTGTGTACTAGATAAGTATATTAACCACGAAACTGAAGAATTACACAAGTTTGCAAAACATTTCTCATTTACAATCCGGCTTCGTTTATTGTCACAAGCTGCTGTGAAAAATATTTTTTTTTAAGCAGTGAATGCAAACGCATGCTTGAAAACAGAAAAAGTATTTAAAAGTTTGCAATAGAAAAGTTTTAATGTAAAGTTTTGTTATCAAAACATGTTTGGCTTTTTTTTTTAATCATCGAAGTTTATAGAAAACAAACGGTGAAAACGTTAAAAAGAAAAATCTAAAATGAAGAATTTACTTGTTTCAGAAGATGAATTTATTACAAAGTAAGTTAGTTTAAATTATTATATATACATATTTGTATGCAGCAATCATAGTGAAGCAATGAAGATGATGATGTACTTATACATTTCTATAGAATGTTAAAATTTGGTTGAATAAAAACGTCGTATAAATTTTTGTGTTCTACTTATATAGTTATATATCTAATATGGTAGCGACATTTCGGACAACACTTGTAATTCTTGTCTTCACTGTGATCCTAAGAACTACTAAATAAAGCAAGTTGCGAGAATGGATTAGGCAAGGTATTGTGCAGCTAGTACTGATTATGAAGGCAAAAATTAGTTTCTGGTGATTTAACCCGAGTTTTGAAACAAATACTGTAGAAACATATGACCACATCGCTAACACATGGCCGTATTGGCCACAAATAGTTGGAAGATCATCACATAGTTGCTATAAAAAGTTAGTGTTCGTAATTGGAATTTGATTATTTGATGTTTATGACAAGATCGTTTACAAACTTTTTATAAATAAAGTACCATTAGAATGTATTAATTTGTATTCCAACGTTTGAGACATTTCAATGGGAAACAAAATTGTTTTGCAAATTTCAAAACAAAGTACCGAGTTTTCGGATAATTTTTTTTATTTTTTTCTTAGCAAAGGCTGCAATTAAAAGTTTCACGACTTCAGATATTAAGATAAAGTATTTTTTTTACAGTTACAACCATTAAAAACTTGGAGTTGTGATTAATTAATTGATGAATTCAATTGTTTTCAAAACATCATAACTTTTTTTTTTTGATATTAGGTTATTGACTTTAGTAAAGGTCTGTATGTATTAATTATATATCTGTTTTTATTAAAAAATATTTATAAGTATTTATAACTCTTAAAAACATTATGATTGCAATTTGTTCTTTGATAGATAAAATGCGTAAATGCGTTTATGTTATTTTTTAAGGTATTTTTATAGCATTTTAATTTTTTGCATTAACGCGATTTTTTTAATTAAGTTAAGCACGAGATTTTGTATTTAGGTTCATACATTTTTTATTACTAAAACGGTTATATTTTATTTTTACTTAAAAATAAGGATTAATTATATTTTGAATACTATGTGTTTTTAGGTTTCGCTGTCAATGAAATTTTATCGTTTGAATTACACTTTATTTTATGATTTTAGTAATAATTTAATTGCTTATAAAATATTTATTTTAAGCATTTAATTGACTTAAAACGGGTTTATAGATTTTTTTTTTCATATATTGTTATTCAAACTTGCTATATATATATATATATTAAATACTCTGCGATAACTTTAAATATAGTTAGAAAGATATTTTCTGAAACAAATACAGTTATAAACATTTCAATGTAAAACAAAATAGCCTAAGCAAAGATGCTTACCAGCAATTTGGTCTGTTAGTAGACTTTTAAAAAAATATGTAATCACAAATAGATTTTTATTTAAACCTTTTATGGTTTTATAGTTGTCAAGTATAAAACTTAAAATAATAGAAATTTTTAGTTGTTTATATATGATGTTATAGGATATGAGCTAAAAAATTGTTTCAGATACGCAACAACTATTAGTTTAAAATTAGTCGAATGAAGTAATCCTAGAGCACTTCAAATTTTTTAGTCAAGCTTTCCATGAATCGTGTCGTTTATAAATTTAGTAGCTGTCTGTTTTACACAGTTTTGCTGTATCAAATTCCACGGTTCAATAGTATTTTACATACCTCGGCGTAGTCATCAAAGTGTATAGAGTTGATCTTTATCTGACATAATGTATAGATTAATGATGTATTATTTTATTTGTTTCCAGATTTGTTGTTTTAAGTCCACCACCCTTTAACTGCTACCTTTTAGTTTTCATCAACATAAGTAATAACCGCGTTTTAGCTATAATGAGGTTTAACGGATCAGTAGATACTATTTCCAACACATTTTTTTCAATAAATAAATTTAAGCTTTAATCCTTCAATAAACTAAAACCTAGTTTTACAGTCAAAGCGATATAGTTAATAAGACCTATAGAACAAAACATGTTTAAAAAATATTTTAACTTTAATAATTTCATGCAGTTTTTGGCTTGTTCAAGGCACGTAGCTTGGTACGTTTCTGCAAATCTAAGAGAAACGTAAACATTTGTGCAAAAAAATCGCTTTTTTTCGATTATTCAGCTTTTAAGACTTTGTTTCTTTAGCTTTAAGTATTCGTTGCACTTAGTTTTGCTTTGCACTCCTGAGAAATAATGTCTTTTTTTTACGAATTCTCTAGCACTTTTAGTGTCGTAAATATTAACAAATTGAATACATCTAAATTGTATACAAAGAGCTTGGTGTAAAAATCTATTATCTATAGCAAACTATTGTAAAAAGTCCATTTCGAAGCTGTAGATTTGGTTTAGATGGTAATAAAATAAAGTGCTAGAAAGGATCTTGTACTATTGAAATGTTTGTGCCAAGTCAAAAGGTACTTAACATTTTTAAAAATTACATTTTTTACTGTTACAACAGAGCAAATACAGATAGAAGATATATATCAAGATGAATTTTAAAGTAGATGAACCTCAAAGTTAATATTAACTTTTAACTAAATTAACTTTTGTTTAAAATCAAATTGACTCTCTGAGTTAAACGTTTTAAGATTAAATTCCTGTGGTTGAAAAATATACAAAAATGAAAAACTTTTGAAATATTGATTTTGATATCATTTCCTGAAGTTTTATCAAGAAGATTAGAATCTATTAAATCAGAAAAAGTAACACAATAAGACAAGTAAATTGCAACAAGAAGACAAATAGAAAAAACCAATAAATAAACATTTTTTTAATAATAATATAACCAATTTATTTTTTTTTTATTTTAGAATTTTTTTAATATTAAAACTTTTTTTAAAAACTTTATAAATGCTAACTAAGTTAAAGTGTTTATTTTCTCAAGATTATATAAACAAATTATAGTTTTTTTATTGTTTTTTAGAACTTTATTTTTTAACTAAAACTGATTTTAAAGATTTTATAAATGCTTACCTTAGTTAAAGTTTTTATTGCATTTTTTAGTAAAGTTAAAAGATTTAAATTTACATTGTAGCCACATGTGGTTTACTAAATTTACATAAATTTTAGAGTGGTTTACTAAATTTAAAAAATATATCAGTTTAATTCTTTAATCTATATTTAATAAATGATAAAAAGTTTTAAAATAAGTTTTATATAATTTTTTCAACCTAAAATTAAAAAGAATAAGTTAGTACTATTTATTTTAACAAGTGTATAGTTGTATTATAAATTCATAACAAGTTTAAAAAAAAAACTAATATATTTTATGTTTAAAAATCTTTATGTTTGAATTTATTTATATGTTTCACATTGTATCTGAAAAATATTAATGTTTAACATTCAAGATTTGTTGTTATTTAACTAAGTTGTTTTACTTATCAAGTTTGTTTAGTAAAAAAAAAGTTTGATTCTTTTTTACAGCTTTTATTTAACAATTTTTTTTAATAAGAAAATGTGTTATTCTTTTTTTACAGCTTAAATTTTATGCTAAGAACTAGTAATAACATTTACAAAGACGTGTACTCTTTCTTTTTTTATAAAATATTTTTGACAAAATAAAGTAATTGTACATTTGAATTTTATCTAATGTTGTGAACTTTTTTATTTTATATCCTTTTTGTTTTTTATTCAACTCCTAAAATTTATGATTTTTATTTTAATAAAAGCAACAATTTTCGCAAATATTTTCTGAAAGGGGGAAACTGTTTTTAAAAATATATATTCTAGGCCTATCAGTGATACTATTAAATTTAAATTCTTAATTAATATTTTAAGCTACTTCAACATATTTTTTAATGAAAAATATTTATGTGTGTACTGATATGCAAGGCATAAAAATTAAGTTAATTTTCAAAAAAAAATGTTTGAAAAAAATGTATACCTAACAAAAACTATATTAATTTATGTCATATATATTGTTTTAAATGTGTCTGTACAATTTAGATATTACATGCAGAAACAACAATGTTAGAAAATTACGCATAAACTAAACTTTAAATAACTAAATTATTAATTAAAAATTGGTTTAAAATATCAGCATCGTTTAAAGTGGGTGTGAATATAAATTAATTTAAAAGGCAAAGAAAACTTTTAAAAAATTAAAATGTGTAAAAACAAAAATCAAATAAACCTTGTTTCTTTTAACTATGTTATGTTAAATATTTTTATACTAAAAAATAACATTTACAACTAAAAAATCTATAAAAGAAACATATGTATAAAAAATATTGAAAAAGAATATCTAAGCTATAAAGAAATGACACTTTAGTTAATTACTGTGCATTACTTTTGTACAAAATGAAAAACATTTGCATTTAGTTTATTTAATAAATGGTATTATATATCTAACTTATTATATCTAAGCACTCTTTACACTCTTTTTTCAGATAATTACTTGCTTTTGTAAAAAAAAGTTATTATGAAACTAAGAAAGATATCCTGTTAAAATGCTTATCTATCTTTTTTACATTTTTAAACTAAAGCAGTAGTTTCTTCTAATTATTTTTAAATATTATTCAGAGATTTAAAACCAAACTAATCAAATTAAATCGAATTACCGAAAATATTTAACTTAAAATATATTTTTGTTCAGCGGGCCACATTTACATACTCACGGGCCACAAAATTTTTATTCGCGGGCCGCATTCCATTCAAAAAATTAACGTGTTCGCGGGACGCAGATTTACCCTTCGCGGTCCGCAGTTTGCCGACCCCTGTTTTAATACATTGAAGTTCTTCAGCTAAATTTTTTAACTAGATTAGTGTTGTTGGAATTAAACTGGTTGCTCAGAAATTAAAAAAATACGTTTTTTGGATAAGAAACTTTTGTTAAATAATTAAAACCTTCTTTTTATCTTTATAAATTTTACATTTTATAAACTATAAACGGTTATTTACTCATGGTTTTTGCAATTTTTATAAACACTTTGCGTTGTTACTAATATATGTGATATTAAAAGTGTTTTTATGATTAATGTTGTTTGATTTTTATTGTTTTAACATAAAGTATTTTTAATAAAAATATTAAGTATTATATGTTTAATTATTAACTTGTTCTTTATTAAAATAATTTTTTTTAAAGTTAGTAATGTTTACTTTTAAGATGTGTACTATTTATTTTTTTTAACTGTTAACGAAATGATGTGCTATAAGTTTACTGTAACAAATTTTGTTAAGAACTGTTCAACGGTACTATAGATAATCATGAGAAATTCGTGACTTTATAACTCAATCATAAAAGTTTTAAATGTATTTGTAGCCAAGGAGTCGGCTAATTACGGCTAGGTAGCTAACTTTGTAATATATAAGAGCTCTTAGTAAGAGATTAGAATTAGTTAGCATTTAGGGTAGAGTGTTGTTTTTACTTCAACTAAAATTTAAGTTTTAAATAAAATTTGTAATCTTAATTTTTAAAATTTTTGTATTAATTTTGTTAAGTTTATTAAGGTAACTAAAGGGGTACTTAATCAATTTTACTTTTATTAATATTATTTAATAAACTTCCTTGAAAATGCTTGAATATTCGAATATGCATTATTTAAGTTCTTGTTTATATTCTTCACGAATAAGTTTTAAAATAACAGTATAAATAACTAAGACTGTTATACGCAGTTTAATATTTTATCTTTTACTTGAAAAGGTCGCAATCTCTTGCCACGGAAACCGGTCGCGAATAAAATATACAACTTGTATAAATCTATTTAATAAACTTCCTAAAAAGTTTGTTTTTATGTTTAAGATTTGACACCAAAGAAATGTTTCAAAAGTTACTATAAAGTAGATGTTAAAATTTTTGCTTTCTTATGGCTCAGAATCTAAATAGTAAAGCCTTTTTATAGTAATTATGTGCTTATTAAAGATTGAACTTCAATATACTTTATAAATTTAAATGGGATTAAGGTAGTCCGCCTCTTGCGACTACAAAGACCAGTAAGGATTGAAAATATGAATGAACCAAAATTGTAAAACGGTTAAAACCACAAAAAAAATTAATCTCTGTCTCTTACTATATTCTACTCTATTGAATAAGAATTGAAAATGTTTTTTTTTTCAATAAACGAAAGATCTTTTTGAAGTGTTTGTAAAAGACTGAGACTGATTTTTTTGATGGTTCTAACGGTTTTTTATTTTTGTTTTGTCAATATGCTTTATATTTTTTATTTTACTTTAACGCAGGCTGACAGAAATATCGTTTTAGCATTAAATGGTGTAAATTTTGTTTAAATAAAATAAAGTTCTTACTATTATAATCAAGTAATTTTAAAATTTTTGTAGTTAGAACTAGCTAAAAATCAGAAATTATCTGAAAATGAACACTAGCTGTATACTATAAGCAAAATCAGTTTAATCTGAAATATTTTAAGGTAGAAACTGATGGTTAAAAAAAATTAGGGTTGCACTCTTCGATGGTTTAAATTTTTTCTTCAGAATTTCAAATCTTAATGTTTGTATTTTAAGTATGTTAGGAAAATATTGATGTAAAGCAGATCAGTGTTCAGTAGGCAATTTTTTTTTGAAATTCAATGTTTTAAAACAATTTTATTATATTTCTTTTTAATAATTTTTTCCCACATATATAAAATTCAAATACTAAAATCTGTTATAAAGACTAAAAAAGTACATTTTAATCAATAGCTTTATTTTAGTAGTTTAATACTTGTTAAACGTTTTGCCTTATTATAGGTTAAATTAAATGATATAAATAAAAAATAATGAATAATTGTTTTTGTATAAAATTTAATGAGGAAAACAAAAACTTATCCTTTTTTTTAAGATAGTTGGAGTCGGTTCTTTTCCAGTTCTGAATTAAAACGAGAGACAAAAGAAGATGAGAGAACATTTTTATCACAAGATGGCGCTCTTATTTTCTTCTAGACGAGGTTCGTAACTATAGGATATAAGAAAACACATATTCAAAATCTTATTCATAGTCAATGGCAGCATCCTAAGGTAGCTAGAAAATAGTAAAGGACGTCCCAGCTAAGGTAGCTAAAAAATAACTGCAGGTTTCATTGTAAGGGAAGCTTCAGCATCAACGTGTACAAAGTGCTCAAGCAAGTACACCCTGACACTTGAATTTTCAGCAAAGCCGTGAGCATCAGAGAATATTTAGAGGTAGGACCTGAAGGTTATGTACTTAGAGCAGCACTCTCCAATCGTTTAATAATATTGTTGATTTCAAATGATAATGTTTGTATTTTAAGTTTGTTAAGAAGATATTAATGTAAAACAGACTTGTGTTTATTTAGCAAAGATTTTCGTTATTTAGTAAGTTAAAGAATTTTTATTAAATTTTTTTATAATAGTTGTTCACCTATAATAAATTTAGGTACTAAAAACTGTTGTAAAGATAGAAAAAGTTCATTTTAATCATTAGCTTTATTTTAGTAATCTAATGCTTGTTAATGTTTTTCCTTATTATAGGTAAAACTCAATACTATAAATATACAACAGTGAATAAAAAAATATTTTTAAAATATTTGACAAGGAACACAAAAAAAAGTTATATTATTTTTATAAAAAGGTAATTGGAGTCAGTTCTTTTCTAATTTTGAATAAAAACGAGAGACAAAAGAAGATGAGAGAAAATTTTTATCACTGGTCGGCCCTCTTACTTTCTTCTAGCCAACGTTCGTAACTATAGG
Source organism: Thalia democratica (assembly GCF_965202585.1). Lineage (NCBI taxonomy): Eukaryota > Metazoa > Chordata > Thaliacea > Salpida > Salpidae > Thalia > Thalia democratica. The sequence goes on along the minus strand of NW_028140455.1, from coordinate 6,213 downwards.
ATATAATGAGACAAGTCTTTAAAATCTTATTCATAGACAATAGCAGCATCCAAAGGTAGCTAGAAAGTAGTAAAGAAAGTCCCAGCTAAGGTAGCTAAAAATAAGTGCAGGTTTCATTGTAAGGAAAGCTTCAGCACTACGTGTACAAAGTGCTCATGCAAGTACACCTTGATTCTGGAATTTTCAGCAAAGCCATGAGCATCATAGAATATTTAGAGGTTAGAGCTGAAGGTTAAAAATATTTAGGCTAGCACTCTCCGATTTTAAAGAAAAAAATGATGACTCGAATGCTAATGTCTGTGTTTTAAGTTTGAAAGGAAACTATTAATGTATAGCAGATCGGTGTTCAGTTTTAAATTTTTTTTTGAAATTCAATTTATTAAAACAATCTTATTAGGTATTGTTTTATTTTTTTATACTATGTTATATTAAGTTAGTTGGAGCCAGGTTTTTTCCAGTTCTAGATTAAAACGAGAGACAAATGGAGATGAGAGAACATTTTTATCACTAGTGGACGCTCTTATTATTTTCTAGCCGAGGTTCGTAATTAAAGCTGAGGTTCGTAACTATAGGATATAATGAGACACATCTTTAAAATCTTATTCTTAGACATTAGCAGCATCCAAATGTAGCTAGAAAGTATTAAAGGACTTCCCAGCTAAGGTAACTAAAAAAAGTGCAGGTTTCATTGTAAGGAAAGCTTCAGCACTACGTGTACAAAGTGCTCATGCAAGTACACCCTGATTCTGAAATTTTCAGCAAAACCATGAGCATCATAGAATATTTAGAAGTAGGAGCTGAAGGTTAAAAATATTTAGGGCAGCAATTTCCGATTGTTTAATAAATAGATGATTTCAAATTATAATATTTGTGTTTTAAGTTTTTTAAGAAGATATTAATGTAAACAGACTTGTGTTTTCTTAGCTAAGATTTTCTTTATTTAGTAAGTTAATGTATTTTTATTAAATTTTTACATAATAGTTGTTCACCTATATTAAATTTAGGTAATAAAATCTGTTGTAGAGACACAAAAAGTTCATTTTAATCATTAGCTATATTTTAGTAATCTAATGCTTGTTAAAATGTTTGCCTTATTATAGGTAAAAATCAATACTATAAATATATAAAAGTGAGTAGAAAAAAAAGTTTAAAATATTTAAGAAGAAAACAAAAAAAGTTATACTATTTTTATATAAAGGTAATTAGAGCCAGTTCTGAATTAAAACGAGAGACAAAAGAAGATGAGAGAACATTTTTATCACTAGTGGGCGCTCTTATTTTCTTCTAGACGAGGTTTGTAACTTTAGAATATATTGAGACACATATTTAAATTGTTTTTCATATACATTAGCAGCATCCAAAGGTAGCTAGAAAGTAGTAAAGAACGTCCTTGCTAAGGTAGCTAAAAAAAAGTGCAGGTTTCATTGTAAGGAAAGCTTCAGCACTACGTGTACAAAGAGCTCATGCAAGTAAACCCTGATTCCAAAATTTTCAGCAAAACCATGAGAATCATAGAATATTTAGAAGTAGGAGCTGAAGGTTAAAAATGTTTAGGGCAGCACTCTCCGATTGTTTAAAAAAATTATAATGATTTCAAATATTAATGTTTGTTCTTTAAGTTTGAAAGAAAAATATTAGTGTATAGCAGATTTGTGTTTAGGTTTTTTTTTTTTGAAATTCAGTGTTTTAAAACAATTTTGTTATATATTGTTTAATTTTTTATACTATTTTATATTAAGATAGTTCGAGCCAGTTTTTTTCCAGATCTGAAAAAAAAACGTGAGACAATAAAAGATGAGAGAACATTTTTATCACTAGTGGGCGCTCTTATTTTCTTCTAGACAAGGTTCGTAACTATAGGATATAATGTGACACATCTTCAAAATCTTATTCATAAACAATGGCAGCATCAAAGGGTAGCTAGAAAGTATTAAAGGACGTCCCAGCTAAGGTAACTAAAAAAGGGGATGTTTAATTGTAAGAAAAGCTTCAGCATCAACGTGTACAAAGTGCTCAAGCAAGTACACCCTGATACTGGATTTCCAGCAAAGCCATTAGCATCATAGAATTTTTAAAAGTAGGAGCTGAAGGTTAAAATATTTAGGCTAGCACTTTCTGATTGTTAAAAAATATGGATAATTTCGAATGGTAATGTTTGTAGTTTTAGTTTGTTAAGAAGATATTAATGTAAAGCAGAATTGTTTTTAATTAGCAAAGACTTTCTTTATTTAGTTAGTTAATGATTTTTAATTAATTTCTTTTATAATAGTTGTTCACTTATATTAAATTTAGGTACTAAAATCTATTGTAGAGTTAGAAAAAGTTTATTTTTATCTTTAGCTTTGTTTTATTTATTTTGTAATTTTTATAAATTTGCCATTTGGTAGTTAAACATAGTACAATAAGTATAAAAAATTAAAAAAATCTTTTTATTATAACTATTTTATTATAAGTAATTTTAGGCCAGTTTTTAACGATACAAATATAATATACCGCTAGTGCCCGCTCTTATTTTTTTTTAGCCGAGGTTTGTAATTATTGGTAAGAATGATAAACTTCTTGCAGGACTTGTTCGTTGACAATAGCAGCATCAAAAGGTTGCAAGAATGTAGTTAAAGACGTCCCTGTTTACGGGAAACAGAAGTGCATGCCTCTTCGCTAGGAAAGCTTCAGCACCTAAGTGTATGAAGTGCTCAAGCAAAGACACCCTGACACTTGAATTCTACGCAAGGCAATCAACATCTTGAACTCTTTTGTCAACAACATAATCAAACGTTTTGTCTTCGAAGTTACACGTTTGGCTCACTACAACAAGCGTACAACCATCAGCAGTCGTAAAATTAAAACTGGTGTTTGTCTTAGAAAGCTGACTGTTTTTTACCTAACTCCAACATTAAAAACTTCAGGGTGTCAATTTTCGCTTCAAAAGTAGATAACGTTGTTAAAATGGGATGATTCGTATTTTAAGTTGAAAAACCATTAATATTTGCTATAGGCACTTGGTGATATCAGTTGTTTGTAAATGAGCTAGCAATAATAACCTAGTATTAAATAACTATTTAGGGTAGAATTTCATTTATTTCAAGTCAAGTTACTATAATATTTGAGCTGTTATGCATTTTCTTTTTTTATTCTTAAGTTGTTGTCAAACGACTAATATCTTACGTTTTAACTGCTACTTAGTTTTATTTTCTTGTATATTTTATTGTATTTAGTTTCTATATGTATAGTAACTAGTTTAATATTTCAGATACTTAAATAAAACATAAAATATGGAAAACGTTTTGAGAATAACCATTGGAAAGAATAACATTGATGAATGTTTATTAAAAGCACTTCTAATAAGCATGTGGCCTAAAATCGAGAAAGTTTACATAACTCAAAAGGCCAGTTATGTGGTATTACCAACTGTTGAAGAAGCTAAATTAATGCTGGAGTCCAAATCAAAGAATCTTGAAGGTTACTTTGTAAAAGTAGAGAAGCTAGATAGAAAGACTAGAAAAGATTTCAAAAGTTTAAGCAAGATTGCTTCAACTGAAAATAAATGTGACACGCTATCAAATGAACTTACCTGTTCACAAACGCAGAATGAAACAGAGACTGTTCCTGACAAAAGTCATCAAAACAGTAATGAAAAGAAACCTACATATTCATCGGTAAGCACTTAAATGATGCATTAAAGTGTAAAAAATTACTCTAAACATCGTAAAATTGTTTGTTTTCCTAATTCTTTACGGTTTATTAAATCTATATAGTCTCTGACTTTGGTTAAATATTAAAAACAGACTTAAAATTTATACTGTTATGTTTAGCATTTAGTATCGCTTACCACTGTCTTATATACAATATAAATAAAAGTAGAATTAACTTTTTTTTATCAAACAGTTTATCTTTACAGATATTACGAAAAAATACTAAAGCAATGACAACACCCAAAGTGAAGAATAGACATATCGATAAAAACTATACTCAGTTATTCGCAAAACTAAGAAGAAACAAGTATCTTAAAGAAATCGAAACATCAATATGGTTGAAATATTTAAACTACTCAATGAAGCAACTAACTTGGGAGCAAACTGCTATGCAAAGTTTTGTTAAAAAAGACCAATTTGCTTCGATTCAAATGAGTTGCAGTGATCTTTGGTCAATAGCAAACGAACAAAGCTACATAGAAGATCCAGTTTTAGACGCAGTCCTAAACGACAACTTCAAAAATCATGAAAAAATAGGGTTCATTGAAACAAGTGTTTTCAACGCAATTGAAAACCCTCACTTCAGTGAAACAACTCTGACTCCATTCAAAAATGACAAAGACGCGTACGTTGCCGTCAAGAACATAAACAACAATCACTGGATATTCGTTTTTATCAATTTCAAAAACAAGACACTTTATGTTGTGGATCCAAGGCAAAGTGATAAGCAGATAAAAACTGCAATAAGAATTTTGAAAGCTTTTAAACGAGTGCACCATAACAAAATCAATGCGAGTGAAACATCGAAATGGAACTTTATGAGCAATGAATGGGAAATTGATTGTATTAAGCACAGTATTCAGAGAGATTGTGTCAACTGCGGTATTTATTGCATTGAATACGCTTTGAAGGTTAAAAAAGAATTTCCTATCATACCTTCGTACCTAAACGTTGAAAGTAACTTTGATGACAAAAGGCAGTTTTATACTGCAATGTTATTAAACGTTTCAAAACCAAAGCTTAAAGTCAATGATGAAACAATTAGAGAAGAAGAAAACAATTTTATTGAATATCCTTATTATGTGAGTAAAACTGTAGATGAAGACGGATTTGAACTGGTTACAACATAAAAAAGAAAAAAACTTTAAAAAAGAAAATAGAATTTGAAAGAGCTATTTGTAAACTGTTTTATTTTATTTTGTTTCCGAAATTAAACATTTATTTATATTCGCTACAATAAACAAAGCAATTTACCAAAATAAACAATGTTTGTTTTTTTTTACTTGCATAGTTTTTTACAGTAACACAAAGAATTGTACGACATAAATTTTTTTGTTCCTGGATTTATTAAATAGGTAGTCAAATGTTTTAGAAGCGAAATAAGTTTAAACTCAAAACTAGAGCTATAGCTATACTTAATTCAGCTAACTTTTAAATGTACTAGATACCAGTAACGACGCGGGGTAATTTTGATAGGGGTCGCGGAAACACTATGCATCCAGGCAAATCCCCTTACTTTAATGTTTTTTTATTTAACTTTGAGTTTAACCGATTTACCGTTGTTAAATTAGTACTTATTTATGCAAACCGTGCTATTAACTGACTTACGCGTTATAACAATATCGGTGACGGTAATTAAATGTTTAGAATTAACTTAGCTAAGTTATTTAGCTTAGTCGACTTAATTAAATCCGAATTAACTCAGACTATAATTTAAGCTTAATCTAATTAAGTAATTAGATTGTTAGAATGCCTTAACTAATTATATATAAAGAAATCGAGTCTTAGAAACAAAAAGCTGTATTACGATGAATAGAAAATGCGATAAACACAATAACAAACTTTACAAATCGCCATCGTACAAAAACAGTAACCATCGTAGAAAATTACGATGCAAACACAACACTTACAGCAATAGCGTTAACACTAGCACACTCAAAAACTAACTCACAAAAACCAGCGCGTTACTGAGTTTAAACGGTTTGAAGACTTAAAGAGAAAAAAGTAGAACACCGCTTTAGACTTAAGAAAAACAATGCTAAATTGTTACATTATGTTCACTTATGCCATTTTGGAATTTACACTTATGGTTAAGAAAATATTATTTTAATTAGTTTTGAATTTGTAAAAAAAACACCAAACAACCTCTAATATAGAAGCATAAATGAAAAATGACCGCCGGCTGTCGTCGATTTATATCTTGTTATTTGTAAAAGAATATTACTTTACTTTGAAATTGCTTTAAAATTCGTAGATGACGTGCGGAATTACTTAAAAATTTTGAAAAATTTACAAAAAGCCAAAAAATCCGGAAGAATTTTTAGAAGTTCATCACTGATAGTACTCGACCCCGTTGTTTCCCGTACGCGCTCTTCATACATGCTTGGTCTCCTCATCTGTTCTTCAACTTGGTCACCGTACGCTGGTGGTACGTCAAATCTCTGCGTCTCCTTCGCTGACTTGTTGATGACTTTTGATTCTCAAGCCGTTTTCGCGCGAAGGTGCAAAAAGAGTGTAAGCA
>NW_028140454.1:0-26147 GCF_965202585.1 Thalia democratica | reverse complement strand
GTCAAGTACCAATAAAAAACCTTTTGTAACTTTGGATTATAAAAAACTAAAACTAAAAAGTAATTACGAAACAAGTCCACCTTTACTGATTTAACTGCCAAAAAAATTATTATAATCAAAACTGCAGTTATTAAGGATTATGTGGCTTGTTGGATAGGAAAAATACATATATACATAATAAATGTAATAAATTCTAGATCAGCATAATGCATAATTCATTGTTTATTATATATTGTTGTTAGACAACGGCTAATATAATTTTAGTGATTTTATATTTATTGACACTAAAATCAAGGATTTTATTATTTCAATATGTTTCGAAACTCTCGTCTTATAGTCTTAATTCATAATCAGTTATTATTAGTTGTTTGTTTGTTTTACTTTTAGCAAACACTTTATTTTCACCTGCTGCATTTCTTCAAAGTACAAACTGTGTTGCAACGTCAAAATGTTTTTTGAAGAAATCTGTTATAGAAAGTTATTCGATAATCTACTGTATGTTAAGTGCTGGAAGCATTTATTTTTACTTTTAACCGTTAGTTATTTTTAAAATTGGTTTTTAAACTTAAGTTTTATTACTAGCTTTATTTTTTCAATGAAATGCAGTTCTCAAGTTATACCTACACATATCCAAACGCACAACTTTAGATTTAATTTGAATTTAAATTCTGATTAAGCACTTAGAATATTTCAAAGTTAAAAGTGAGTAAAACGTTTTTTATAATATAATTTATAGTTTCACAAAATAAACCTCAGCAACATAACTTTGTCCATTTTTTGTTTCAGTTTCAGGTAAAACTCTGACATCTAAGGAGAAAAGACAGCTTACATCGAGAGAGGCGCAACTTGATGCTTGAATATCCCAATCGCTCCAATCTATGACGTAATCATCGTCTCTTATGACGTCATACTCGTTTTGATTATTAAATAACTCAGGAAATACTCTTCTAAGAAGATTATGAATTTGCAGGTTTTGATTACCTCTCAAATTTCGGTTGCTATAACATGAAGTAAAGAAATCAATCGTCTGTACTAAGATAGTACATTTTTAAACAAATATAAAATCTGGTAGTTTATTTTCTCTCATTAACAAAATAATCTTGAAACTACTTTTGAACTTTTTGTTATGTAGTGTAGTTTGGTTAGAAAATATCTTGTTTATTATTTAAGCAAGTTTATACTTTTTTTTATTTAGCCTAAAAAGTAATATCGACTTAATGCAAAGTAAAAAAAGGTAATAATTTATTCTAATCTAATTAATAAAAAGAAACAAAAGTTTTAAATCTTCAGAGTCCTTTAAAAAAACTAGTTTGACTTTAACTTAAGTATTGTTTTTATATTATTTATGAGTTTAGTTTAAAATAAAAAATATGTATCAAAACCAACTACTTGTGTTTATATAACATATTACGACTTAAAGTTTTAATAAACATAATTAAAACTAACTAAAAATATTCGTTGCAAGCTAAAGAACACAAAACAACCTTTTTTTAATTATTTTATAACCACGGTATTACTAAACATTTTCAAGTCACCTTTTGCTCAACAAGCGTCAAGTTTTCTTTTTTCCTTCCTTCGACAAGCATATTTACTAATTTATCTTCTGTTTTTGCATGAACATCGCTTTCCGAACCAATTTTGTTTCGATCAAGGGGAATCTCTGAAGATCTTAACCACCCACCACAGGAAAATTCATAAAAATCTACGAAATTTAACTTTATAAGCTTTGAGAATTTTGTAAGTTACAAAGTTTAGTACAATTTTGCATTTATCCCTCAGTTAAAGTGTAACTTCTATAAAATATATATAGAAATTATCCATTTTATATGCAGCTTAGTTCAGACTTTATTGAAAAATAAGAACTAAAAGTTTTCGTTAGCATTGAAAAATTTTTTAGTGTATTTTTTTCTCAATTAACTTTTCAAACTTTTTTAGCAAAAAACATCAACAAACCATTACAGGGGTCTACTTCAACGTTCATTTTAGCTAAAACATTCGTCATTGTGACGTAGCACTCAGCATCTTCGCATTTGGTAGCGTTTGAGATTGCCTCTGAACAGTTGCTTCCGCCATGAACGCCTGTCACACTCGGTTTAGCCTCTGTGGCGGTGAGATGCACATCGGTTGCGTCAGGAGCCTCAAAACTAGGAGCTGTAACGGACTCTGCAGTGGTTCCAGGCGCGAACGCGCTGTCAAACATAACCATTGGTTCTTTGTAGTTACCGACTTCGACAGTGCAGCACTCTTTGACTTCATTCTCAAAACTCGCTTGAACAATCAACCTGCTCATTTCTTTCACTGTGACGTTGAGGTGCGTGGCTGAGCTCGTTTCAGTTATTGTTCTCCTACCGTTCAAATTATATCTGGATATTTCACCAATGCGATCTGATCTGTTTATGAAACCCGTAGTTGCTAAGAGTGTACTGTGATTATAAAACTAAGTGCCTTGGTTAATAATGTACTCTTTATTGTTATTTTATTACCCGAAAGTTACTAAGAATAACACTACTTTAAGACATTTAAATAAAGATCTTTCATTTATCAATATGTTTTCAATACATCTTTAACACTGTACTAAAATAGAAATAAATAGTGAAAACTAAAAAAGTTTAAATTTGTTAAAATTTTATAGAGTGTATCTTCATAAATTAAAACTTGCCACTCACTCATCTACATTCTGTCGACAGTTATAGTGTTCATTTAAATGGGATCCGAACAAGTTAAAAACAAGAGATCCAGTTTCTTCTCTGCCCAAATAAATACTTCCGGATCTGAACAGGTTAGTACCATTTTCCTTGAAGTACAAATACCCAAATCTTCCAAAGTTACATCTCGCGTAGGTCTCTTTCGCACTGTCTTCCGCAGACGAGGCTGAAGTTTTACTTACGCCAAAAGTTGCCGTAATTCTGTTTGCAACGGTAGTCATGGCAACTGTAGTTGTCACAGAACTTGTCACGTCATCCGTTTCATCTTTTACGACAGCAGATGAAGTGTTGAATTTTATTTCGAACTTTTCTTTTAACTTTTTAATTGCCGGTTTCGCAACAGATTTTTGAAGCATGATGGGGCAGCACTTTTTTCTTCCGTCTTTCAGCCGCATCATGATGGCTACACTTTGAAGGTCTTCCAGCCGCCGACTTAATTTGTTTACGACAAAGCCACTTTTTACTATTTTGTTACTTTCGTCTGGCGTGAAGCTAGAAACTCTACCTAAGTGTTCTTGTCTGTTTTTTCAATAATGTAGTATATAAATTACCCGTAGTTATATATGCTAGCTTTTTAGACAATAAATACATTTTTTTTAGTGAAAATACTTTTATAGTACATAGTGTTTTAAGCTACTTTAATTTTTAATTGTTTAGTCCTGTAATAAGCCATATATTATTAGCTAATAATACTATTAAAACAATATTAATTAATCCATAAATTTATCAGCACTAAAAACTTTTCATTGAAAAATATCAAAACTAAGTGACGGTTTTAAGTTCTAAGTCAGGTGCAAACGCAGAATGGTTACCAAACAGGCAAAAACAATTTAAAAACTGTTAGCAAAAATCGGAAAACCCACTTCTCGATATCGTTCTTGCAGTGGAGTTTTTTGTTAACATACGAATCGTACACATCGAAGTCGATTTGTTGAACCTGGTTCTTCCTGAATTTCAGGTAGGTGTACCCCACCACGTCACCGCCCTCCTCCACCAGGTACATGTACCCGTGCTTTTTGAACTTGCACTACGCGTACGTTTTCACACCTGCCGCGTGGTGGCAGATGACGAAGAGAAAAATCGTTTTTAGAAACCACATGTTACTTTCTGTTGAAAGTATCTATTGTTACATTATATATTTCCATTGTATTTCCACAAAATTTGTTCAGTACTAATATATCGAACTGCAGCATATTAACTCCTACACCTAACTTTCGTATCTAAAGTAGATTATCTAGAGCAGTGGTCGGCACGCTACTTCGAATCTGTGAACCCTAAATCATAAAATAAAAATTCTGTGCACCCCAGTTTGCATTCTTTAGCGCCGCTTGTGTTTAAGAATATGTACACACTTATAGTCGTTTTTTTTACTAATAATTCGGTAACACCCAGTCAATTTAACACGCTAACTTTAAATTTACCAGTTTACCCTATCCATTTCAATAAACTTTTAATATTGATGATCTAATTTTTACAACAATATTTTACTTCTATCACCCAGGTCTAAAATACTAACTAGATTAATTTAGTACATTGCCACTACCCCAATTTACAATCAGTAGTCTTGGTACTTTTTATTGAATGGTAAATTTAAATATTTAGTTAAAATTATATGGTCAACAAAAATAGAAAAATATTTGTAAAAACAAACTTGAAAACTCATCTATGTCATAAAAAAGGGTGGAAGAATTTTTACATAATGTAACAGAATAGAACTAGTAGAGTACAAAAATGGTCGTTTTATTAACAACAAAATGGTCAATTAGATATCAAGGTTGAATATGTCTTAAATGTAGAAAGATTTAAAAGAAATTTAATTCATTTTCTGCGCGAAAAAAAAATCATGTACACAAAAATAAGTTTCATGCACCCCAAAAGTCTCGTTCACCCTAAAAGAAATTTCATGTACATTAGTGTGCACCAGTGTACACCGTGCCGACCACTGATCTAGAGTGTATCTGGGGTCGACATTCTGAAATAGTACTTTTAACGTTCTTTACACCTGTTACTGCGGGATGGCAGATAGTGATAAAAAAAATTGAAAACAACATTTATATCACTTCGTGTATAGAATTTACTTATGAATAAAGTATCAGTGAATCTTGTTACTGATTGTTTGTTAATGAAAATTTATTAAAATAATTAAAATTTATTTTTTTAAATACTAAATATCCTACACCTTACCTTTATTATCTAAAGTTTATTATCTAGAGTTTATTCCTGTGTCGACATTCTCTAAAATTGACGATCAAAAATTGCTTTTAAAACGTGTTTTAGGTTAGATTTTTTTGACAGAAATTTTTTTTAAAATAGACTAATATAAAAAGAGTAAAAAAAAAACAGATAAACTTGAAATTAAAAACCCTTGAGCGTTAACTCAGGTCACAGTTTGCTGACCCCTCGTCTAGACCTAAACCACTACCCTATCTATCCAAAGTTATGAAAAATAACAATTTTTGAATTTAAGAACTTCAATATTTGTAAACAATTTTTTATAACTTGTAGTTTTATGCAAATTACAAAACCTTTAGTTCATCAAAAAAGAAAAAAATAGTATAGTCTAATTTTAAATATAAGATTATATTATTATAACTATTTATTATGTATGGTAAAAGTAAAAAAAAAACTATTAAACTAAACCTAAATAGTATTGTTTTATTTAAGTGAGTACTTTACCAGTAATATTGCTTAACTTTTTAGAAAGAAAAATAGTCAACTTAATTTATTAACAAAAATTAATATAGCAACTTATTTTTTATAATAATTGTAAACTATTATGTCTGCAAATAAACGTTATAGAAAGTTGCTATGCTATGAACTATATACTTTTGAAACAACAAGTTTAAAGTCAAACTAGTTGAACAATTTATATAACTTTGTATCTAATACTTATATAATAACTTGATTAAAGTTACCATTGATGTTTAAAAAACTTAACTTTTAACTCAATTCTAGTTGGAATTCAAAAGCTCATACTGTTAAAACTGAAGTAAAACATCATTACTTAAAGATTTCTTCTTCAATTAAAATAATTTTTTTTTAGATCAAACAATACCGATTGATTTTCGTTAATTTTTTTGATAACTAGTAAAAACTTAATATAAAAATTTATTGTTTCTTATAAGTACAAACCATTATGCTAAACATCATTATCTAACCAAAAATGGAGGCTGATAGTAGAAGTTTTGAAACAAACTATAATACTAGCTTTCATTTATAAAAGTCTAGCATTATTAAATTGAATGATACACGAGATTATGGAAAGATAGTAATCTAAAAAAGTAGAAAAATTCAATTAACGTAAAAGTTAAGTCACTTAATATTTTCATTTAGTTTTTAGATAAAAGTACAACAAACTTATTAATTAGCTATAAATATTATTATTCAAAGTATAACATTTTAATATCTTCTATAACAATTCTAATAAATCTCTTTTATAACAGAGAAAAGTATAAACAATAATTCTCGTTAAAAAAAACACTAAAATTCAAAAATATTAATTAAATTCCTAAACTAACAAAATTTAATTTTTCCATAACAATAACTTTAGATCTATTAATTATTAATTGCTTTTTAAGGTTTATTTGGTTTTATAGAAAAAATAGTTTTTTTGTTTGAAAAATTCAAGGTCTATAAAAACATAACAAGTGCATTATACAACACTTGATAAATCTTTAAAACTCTGTTCTTTTTAAATATATTTTCTTTTTAAGTTCTGAATAAAACTTTTCTATTTTTTATTTTAATCAAAATAACATATAAGAGTAGTCAGATTTGATCTGATTTGGTTTAAGCCCTTGTTTTGAGTTAGTTATGATTAAAGTTAACAATCGGTCAGCTAAAATCCGAAAGAGTTTTTTTAGATATCATCTGCATACTTTAGCATTAGTACAGTTTTTAAGTAGATTTTAGTACCAGCAATCTCTAAAGTCTTCTTGAAAGCTGAGTAATCTGTTTATAAAAGAAAAATTTGGATTTGTAAACTCTTAATAAGAAAGTTAACTAAGTGTTGAATATTTTAAATTATTAAAGAAAAACATTTGGTTTTGAATTCTTTCGGTATTAAAAATTGAATAATATGTTTTCAGATTTAATTCAGTTAACTCAAATAGGGATTTTATAATTCAAACTCTTATTCAAAATACTTATTCAAAAGATAAATCATGTAAAGTTTCTGTTTTTTAAACTTTAAAAATATTTTTAATTCTACTATTTGTACTAATCATGCTATGGCTTGTTTTTATATGTAAAGTTAGCAGTACTTATAATTAAGTGTCATAACATTACATAATTTAATTTACCAGTGAAAATTCTTAGTTGTATATATTGAGGGCTATCAAAGCATTTTACTAACTTGACTAATAAGATGCATGACTGTTTAAGTCACAAATGTAAATAACTTAAACGAATCTGTACCCAACATACAGTAAACCCCGAATTGAAAATGGAAAAAAATAATCTTAAAATGTTTGTATTAAAACTAGTGACAAAAAAAGCTAAAATTCTTCCATATTAAGTTATTTAAAATTCCGTCTTTAACATAAACTATGCTAGTTTGCGCGAAATAGTTTCTAAGATTTTGCTTAGGTTGACTTTTGACGTCTTTCAAAATAATAATCAACCATCAAAGATTAAAATCTATATAAATTACTCTTAAACAAAACTCCTTTATTTCTTTATCCATAGTTAAATATAATATGATATGTTTATTGAACAAAAAAAAGCGCTCAAATATTTGGTCTAAGGACCTGGTGTACGAAAAACCTTTTGGTTATCGATTCATACACCAGGATACAGTTTAAAGTCATGTCCAGAACATTTAAGAAAAAAGCTTTACTGAAACTCAAATAACGAGACTAGTCATAAATAAGTATTTTTTTTCTATTTTTGTCTTTAGTCTTAAACCTTTTTGGATTATAATAATATCCGTACTCCTCAACAACATAAATGCGTAGATTATTTGTAGATACAAACGTAGACAAACCTTCGATTTTATAAACTTTAATGAAGTTATAAATATTATGCGAAAAAAGTTTATCTTTTATTTTTTTTTGGATAATTTTAGCCGACGCGCTTTTTGAAAACACCCAATAAAACCTATATTTTAATTTTTTATCGAATAATATTAGTACAAAGTTTATTTTTTAATCTAAAAAATTTGTATTTAACAGTGTCGTAGCGTGATATTTTTGTAGAAGTGTGCGCTATTTTAATTATTTAATAATCCTCAACTGAAAACTTTTGTATTAAGCTATATAAAGGTATTTTTCAAAGTAAATCAATTGATTTATATATATTATAAAAAATAATTTTTAATTACTGTTTGGTTCTATAAAATGATTACATATTTCAAAACTTAACCATTTTTTAACAACTATAGGTACTATTTAAAAATAAAAAAATAATTATTTTTTTGTTATACTTGCACAAATATAAACTTACTAAGTTAAGCTATTTTTTAATAATTACAATAACGATATATCTATAACAATAAATACATGAAGGAAAACGAAAATGTCTGTTTTAATAACGATAATTGTTTCGATGAAAAAAATATCAATTTCTTCATATTACAAAAATCAGTAACAACAGAACCTCATTGCATATTATGCAAAATTATTCTTGAGTAAAATAAAGTGTAATATGAAAAAAACAATAGATTACTTGCTTGTTTAATGAAAGTATCAATGTTGTAAAATTAGATTGAAATATAACAAAGTTAAAGCATGACGAACTTATAACTGCATATTACGCAAAATTATTCTTGAGTAACATAAAGTGTAATATGAAAAAAACAATAGATTACTTGCTTGTTTAATGAAAGTATCAATGTTGTAAAATTAGATTGAAATATAACAAAGTTAAAGCATGACGAACTTATAACTGCATATTACGCAAAATTATTCTTGCGTGTAAAGCATGACGAAAAGAAAGTGTAAAGCATGACGAACTTAAACTTATTACATATTTTAATATCAATAAAATAAAAATTAAACGTTGTAAAAAAAAAAAAATATTAATAGACAAATTTAAAACGCAAGACTTTTAAAATTATTAATTTATGTTGAAATTCAGTTTTTGAGATTGTTTCCTGGTTGGTATTAAAAAGATATCAGTTTTAGCTATATAAATGTTTTACTAGCATATGTTTACACTTTGAAAAGACTTTTTTTTAGTTGAAATTTTTGTTAACAAACCATATATTATTAGTTCAAAAAATTTATTTTCATTCATTTTTGCTATTTACAAAGCTTCTCAAAAAGAATAATGTAATAAGTATATATTTTAACTTAATGACAGTAAAAGTACTCTTATTACTTGCGTACATACAAAAATATTATCTAAAGGTATTCTTAAGTTAAAATTTAAAAACTTTTTTAATTTTATGTATACAGTTTTAATAGGAATTTTTACCGACAATCAACATTTTAAAATTTCCAAAAATAAAGAAAATTTTCCGACAAAAAAAAAATTATATTAGTTTTATATTCCAAAATTCCACAACTATGCTTTTTGGAACTTTAACAAAAACATCGGAAAAATTCTATAAAGCCTAAGCCTGGATATTTTGCCGTGAGACAAGCTCAAATTAACAAAAGGATTGATCATACCAATTTGATCATCAGACCACAAGCCTTCGGTAGACTGAGACCGGTTTCGTCCTGATTAGGACTCATCAGTCAGTCACAACTGTTAGACTTGCAGTCATCGATCTACAGACGGTATATGATGTAAAAAATTATAAAAAATCATAAAATGTTTGTAGATTGATGACTTGCAACTTGCAAGTTAAAATAAAAAAGGTTAACAAAGTGAAACAACATAACACTTAAATCAACAACAAATCACAAGTTTTATTAAAAATATCTTTGACCATGTTTACAAGAAGTATACGCACGCGCAGAAGGCAGCAAAAACCGCCACGCGCCCGTTCTCTCTGACACCCTGCTGTTCACCAAAATCCTCGTTTTCTTCCATCGTGTCCATTATCCAACAGGGCCGTCGGCACAAACTCCATCGGAAGAGTGAACTGCTGGGCGTTTGCGACGTGGTGAATTAACCTGGCCACGTTAACCCCGTAAACCGTGCTCGAGTTGCGCTTGAACGTCCCGCACCCCGTTAATGGTAGCGGCACTGTTTGTTGCGCAAGTGGGAAATCCCCATACAAGCCTGCCACCGTTGTTTGAACAGTTTGTTGAGAATGACCTGCTTCTGCGAGTCGCACCTCATGTTCTCTTCGTGGTAAACTATCGCAGTTTCGTCGTTCAGCTCAACGTGGAGGTGTTTTAAAAAATTGTGCTGTGAAAGCAGGGCAGCTTCGCGCTTTGGCCCTTAAAAAAAGGCCACCACCCTCTTTTCGCGACCGGCCACGGCGTCAACTTTTCTTTGACATTTACCCACGGGCCACGGGTACTTTCTCCTGAAGTCTACGGAGCGAATTTTCCGTTCGTGCCGGTCGTTGATGCCGTAGCCCGAGTGCCTCAGCTCGGTGAAATTTCCGAGCAGTGTGGGAGCGTGGCGGGTTCAAAGACGGCTTGGACTGATTTCCCGTCTTTTCCTTTGCCCTTCAGGGGCGCTTCAAGTGTTTCGGCTTGACCTTAATCTTGGCTTAACCTTAACTTGCAGATATCAGCCATTTCGCGGCACATGCTGTGGGTATCGACTTCGTGTTTCAGTTTCAAATGTCTGTCGTAGCTGCTGTGCGGGTAGAATTGCCACATTCGCGCTTTGTAGCTGACGTCTCCGTAGTGTTGCTAGACCTCCGCCTCCGACGCTTTGAAAGCGAATATTAGCATCAAACGTTAACATTAACATGACGTAGTATGTATATTAATAGGTGTTAAAAAATTATGCAGTGTTAAGTTAAATTTTAAAATGTAAGATTATGTACACCGTTGACTTTACTGTTCTTTAAACAGTTTTCTTTTCTTTTTTTCATAATATTGTTGTTTAAAAATATCGTTTATTATACACTCATATCTAAATAATTTTATAAAAAATATCAAAAAATTTTTACTTTAATAAAGTTACAAAGCTTAGTTGTTTTTACTTTTTGTTTCCTATACATAAATAAAGAATTAAAGTTGAGAGTTTTATTTTACAAACATGTCTAAAAGTATAATAGACTCTAACTTTTGCAATAACTACTACTAAAAGGTGTAACTGTGTTAAGTGAGAATAAGTTTCGCTCATATTTATAGTCAGATATTCGTGTATTTTAACACTTATTTGCAACGTTACTCGATTTCTAAAAAATATAATGCAGCTCACAATTGTTATTAAATTTGCATTAAGAACATCAGTACAAACGAAAAGTTATATAACAATAAATAAAAATAACTAATAAAAAAAAGATTAATTACTGTGAATTCTAGTTCATGTATAAAAAATTTTGATACTAATTCATATCGCTTTAAATATAATACTACTAAATCAAAGATGAAATTTTTTAAATATGTTAGAAAACTTTAATCTTAGCTATTATATTAAAAATTAACTGATGATAAATTTATTATAACCAAAACTGCATTAAGAAGGTTTATGTGGCTTGTTGGATAGGAAAAAAATATACATATAAGTGCAATGCAAAAATTTCTAGATCAACAATATACAAGTTAGGAATAATAATCGGTAGAATAATATTTCTAATGACCATATATTTCATGTTTTGCAGGGAAAAATCTATGAAATAAAAAGTTATATTTTTTAATATTAAGTTAAAAATGAATAAATATTCAAATTTCGAGCAAAGTATATAAACATTTATAAACACAAAAATATATATTTACCTAATAGCTTTTGAAAAAGAACGTATAAGAAAGGAGTAAACACTTAAATTAAAAGACACTTCTTATAAACAAAATACATAGAAAAACAAAAATGAAATTTATATATATCTAATAAAGTTCAGGAAAAAATTTGAAAATTTGCAACTTCCTTAATAATTTCTGTTTTGGTATTTTCTTCAAAACTCAAAAATAATTAAGTATTCTGGAGACGTACATACTAAAGATATATATTGGTTTGTCATTTCGGACATGTTAGTTCTAAAACAGTTGGACATTCTGCGCTCGACTTCACTCAAGTTTTCGCCTTTCGCCAACTTTTTATTAACATACTTGGAACTGGTAACAAACACAAATGAATATTCTTTCACTTTATTGTCCACACTACAGTAGCAATGGCCTTTAGCACATTCATCTTTTAGACTTATAGTTGCCGTTTCATTAAAGATTAAAGAATTGTTGTCTACTGTAAATGAGCATTTGAGAATTGAGTTGACCTTTTCTGCTTTCACTCCATACAGATATAGTTCTTTACTTTTTATTTCTGTCACTCTTCTCTTTGAAACGGGTTTTCTTTCTTTCACCGGGCTGATTTTAAATATTTTTAAAACTTTTGGGTTGTAAGAACTTTTTTCGTCGAATATTAAACTCAAAATGTACTGGTATTCTTTGTCTTCACTTTGTAAAACTTTAACTTTGTGTTTGTAGCTGTTTTTTTCTGTCATTTTAAAGAGGCTATTTAAGTTAAACTCCAGTTGTTCAATTACAGAATCAGTTTCTAAGCAGAAATGTTTTACCACACGTTCTACTTCAGCTTTTTTATTTAAAACTAGTTCTTTTTTTGTTTCACCAATTAATTTTTCAATAGTGATCTTTTCTTGCTTATTTTCGAGGTCTTTAATTGTGGGCTTGATAAATCTTATTACATTCAAACTACTGTATAGCACATATTCAACCATTGTATGAAGACTTATATATGTCTGAACTTCAATAAGGTAAGACGGAACTACTAAACTTTGATAAGCTACTGTTATACTTTTATCTTCGGAATTTAAAAATGTTCCTTTATCAATTATGTTGTTTTTACTATCTAAGACGAATCGTGCATTTTTCTCTGTCCTAGTAATTTCTTTTCCTGTTAAATAATCATATGTTTTAACTGCAGGCTCTTTTTCAAGTTTGTTTTCTAATTTTCGCGAATTAATGACCTCGCACACTAGTACGCACGTATTGAGTTTAGCATTTTCACCATCTTTTTCATAATTTCTTCCATAAATAGAGGCTGTATCGTAACTGTCGGTCAAATAAACTCCCGGGCCAAATCTTCCCTGAGTCGAAGGCTTAAAACCTGTTTTTAAAATTCCTTCTATGTTTGATGTTTTTGTTCCATGAAGTAAAAGTGTGTTTGAGCTTTCCGAAACGCATGTTTTATTTGTACTGATATCTGTTGAAACTACTCTCTGTATTCTTATCTTTCTATCATCTTTGTAATTTTTTAAATTCTGTAACTGTTCTTTTGTAAGAGCCGTTTTTAGAAGCTGGTAATCTTGATCATCATCCTCTAAAGGTTTAAGTTTGTATTTAAATTCATGGTTTACAACTTCAGATATTTTGTCAATTTTGTTTACAAACAACTCTTTTGTTTCACTTATTATTTCTTCCTTTGTTTTACTGAATTCACTTCGTCTTATTGTTATATTCATAAGATCATTACTTATATAGTCTCTCAAATTTTTTCTTTTTTTTCAAAAAAGTTTATTAAAAAGTTTTGATGAGAGGGATATACTTCAAGATGCTCATTTAACTTGGTTCTCTTCGACAACATTATTTTGTGAATTTTCATTTGCTCATAAGTTGATAATATGTCTGTGGAAATTCATATTGCTCTATATTTATAAGATATGAATTTTTATGGAACACAATAGAAGTACATTTAAAATTGACTATTTAGACCAGAATAAATATAACTACTGTTGTTTTTAATTTAAAAATAAGTTAGTGTTTTTAGAAATGGTTAGAATATGTGTATCTGTTTGATACAATTTTGTTGTATAACAACTTCAGGACATTTGTCTAAGCAAATATCTTAGCAAAAATATTAATTATTACGTAAGTTTTTTATTACCGTTTTACTTGTATCAATGTAGAGCAGGGTTTCCCAAAGTGGGCCAAGTGGCCCCCTTGGGGGCCATGACAGATACTCAGGGGGCCACGAGCAGCAAAGGGGTAAGAGGGGGGGGGGCATGAGCAGTAAAGGAGCTACAGGGGGCCATGAGGTCATAATTTGAAACTTACACTAGTTATTCTTGAGTTGCAGATGAAGAGGAAAAAAAAAAGGTTTTAGGGGTTTTCTTTAGTAGTTTAGAAACTTACACTAGATATTCTCGAATTGCAGATGAAAATTAAAAAACAAAAAAAAAGGTAGTTTATGAGTAGTCTTGTTGAAGGGGGCCAATGCTTTTTTAATTTCTTTAATAGGGTCCATTTGCAAAAAAAGTTAGGAAACCCTGATGTAGAGCGTTATGAAAAACTTTAAAATAGCGGATAAAATTTTTAAGAATTAGTTATTCTTATTAAAAGGCTTTGTTGGTCTCAAATTACATCCAAAAGAATTTTCTATATTAGATTTAAAAATTTCAATTAACGGCAACTAGGTTCTATAAATATTTTTAAAAAGTTTGTATCAAAACTTAATTCTACCTGGACAAGACACTCTCTTCGATTTAATTTCAGCAGCAAGAACTTTGCGATCAAATTCACACAAGTCTGCAAATTAATTATAAATTGTTTTTTCAATTCATGCTCAAATAGTTCTACTGGTCTACTGATTGCTAATACTACTCAAGTAAAAAAAAATTACTTTCGAATTGTTTTGTATAATTTAAAACATGCAAGTTTACTTATTCAGAGCATTTAAAAGCAACTCATTTTTATATAAGTACGAAAGTTTACTGTAATCTACAACATGTTGCTTAAGCTGAATGTAAATTTAAAGAACTACTATGAGTAGCATTCTAATAAAAAAACATTGGTTTTAATAGCAAAAATTTGTTGTTAAGAAATATCTATATCGATGTATATCTGCTTTTGCTATGTTAAATTTAATTTTTCAATTTTCCAACCTAAAACTGTTCTGTCCGTTTCTATTATTGTTCCATTTTGAAATTCTCGGATAAGTCTGGAACAGGAAGTGTTTTCTTCTTCCACCCAGCTGTTTTCTGATCTGAAAACAAAGTTTTTCTTTACTTTATGCTAATTACTAATTAGATGTTACATTAGTTTAGTTTTTTTTAAATATACCTATTTTGATTTTAAGTTTAACATTAACACTAATAAAAAAATGATTGTTGAAAGTATAATTTATTATTAATTAAATAACTATTAATAAATATTAGATGAGTTTAATTTGTATTCTAAAGTTTATATTTAGTCCGCTGTAAAACTATTTTTTACATTGTCTTTGAAAAACTAACAACAAAATATTTTGAAGTTTTACAGTAACAATAAAAAACTAAAAGTTGATCAGATAATTTTATCTTACAATGTGTTTTATTATAAATATATTTTATGATTAAACTCAAACCACATACAAACTCAAACACTTTTGATAATAATATAAAAACTATCTAACGATTAACTCACTCGTCACAATCCTTCCATTTTACGAGGTATAAAATAACATTTTTTACTCCGTCATTTCTACTTCCAACAATTTTCTCAACATCATAATCCACACAATCTTGTTGTCCTTCATTAGCTGAAAAGTATTCTGTTATCTTTAATTTAGTTAAAAACATAACATTTTTTTAAATAGTAACCGACTCTACAAGATAAATCTAAAATATCGAGGCTTTACCGGAATGCAGTTGAGTTTTTTTTAAGTTATAAACTAAATTACTACCTCAAATGTGCTTCCAAAAACACTTTAATTTGAACAAAAATTTAATTTAGTTATTGAATTTAATTATTAACAAACTACTTAAACTTTTTTTTTGCTTATATTTATTGCACTTTACAATTTCTATTGGTTAAATAATATTAGTACAAATATTGTTTCATATAATTTTAAAACATTTGATGGAACCAGTGATACCATTTTGCCACATTTTATTACCAAATGTAAACTTGTTTCAAAGGCATTTATCAAATAACTTTTCGAAATTCTAGCGGCTTTTTGTACCTGATTATTTAGACATAGACGTATTTTGGTGTGTGTAAAAATCCCGTAGCATTTGCTGCAGGTAGAATTACAAAAACCCTTGACTTAACTTCTCTCCCATTCAATATGAGAAAGCTTGAACTAAGTAATAAAACTAATACCTGAACACGGCAATCTCTTCGATTTAATTTCAGCAGCAAGAACTTGGCGATTAAATTCACACCAATCTGTTAATTAAGTATAAAGCTGTAAACTGTTGTATAAACAGTCAATTCGTATAGTTTTATTAATTATCTAAACTATTTAAACAATGTTTTAAGCAAATTTTTAATTGTGTTCTCACGAAAAAAAATCAGAATTATACAAAGTTCCGAATTATTAGCAAGTACTTAAAGTTTATATAAGATTTTATTTCGCCGCTTATCTATAACAAGTTGCTTAAGATGTATAAACTCTAATACTTCTAGATACAGTAGTTTCTTAATCACTTCTAAAAAGTCATTTTTGATGGTTTTACAAGAGAAATAGCTGATTTAAAGTTAAAAGCATGTATTTATATACATGTAAAAAAATTTCTGGTTATGTTGATGTTAAATTAATTTTTATGCATTAACCTAAAACTGTTCTGTCTGCTTCTATTTTTGTTCCATTTTCAAATTCTCGTATGAGTCTGCGGCAAGTAGTGTTTGCTTCTTCTACCCAGCTGTTATATGACCTGATGAAAAAGTAATTTTTTGTTTTATATGAAAATGGTGATAGAATGTTACATAAGCACCACTTTGAGAAATATACTTATCTTTAATGAAAAAATATTGTCAACAATATTCTTATTTGAACTATTTTTACATGAACTATTTTTACATGAGCTGTTTTTAGATTTATTTTATAATAATAATTTTTTTTAATTCATTTACAAAAAAAAAATAAACTGTAAAAGTCTCTAGCTGGAAAAAAATATAAAGTGCTCAAAAACAACCCGTTGTCTTAACATACTTTACATTTTTATTATTACTAATTGCTATAAACTTATAAATTCAGAATATTGTTTATTTATTTGTACCTTAAGATCTATCCAGCAGTGAAATTTAGTTGTACCAAATAAAACGTAACTGATCACCAGTATTAAATTAAGATTATTCATAATTAGTGTTTAAAAAGTAAAAAGTAAGATGTTTAAAGTAAACCATAGTAATTGAAACCAAAACATTTATAAAACTGTTTATTATATTTTTATACAACCTTTATCATTTTCTAGGACTTACAACAAACTAAAACATTTTTTACAGAAATGTAAAAGCTATATAACAATTAACTCACTCGTCAAAATCCTTCCATTTTACGAGGTACAAAATAACATTTCTTACTCCGTCATTTCTTCTTCCAACAATTCTCTCAACATCATAATCCACACCATGTTGTTCGCTTTCTTTAGCTGGAATAATATTTGATGTTAGGCTAAATAAATGAGTTAACGTTTTCTAAAGTTAATGAGTAAAGTTGAATTTTTTACTCTTAGTAAATGGTATTAACTATCGGGGGAAAGTAAGTAGCAAAAAAGCGAAATTTTTTTAGATAATGAACTAATAAAATAAAAAAAAGTTTTTTTTTAGCTATAAGGGGTATTTGAAAACGGGGCTAAATTAACTACATTAAATCAAACTGCTACCTCTTTTTTTAATGAATACTCTAACTTATGTATTTCAAAACATATTTAACAAGTTAAACATCTACCATATCTTAACAAAACTACCTGAACGATTTTGGACATTCTTAGTTGCATGTATTTCTTCATTTCCATTCATGATTAACTTTTTGCCTGCAAAGTAAACAGGAAAAATAAGCTCATAATTAAAAAAAAAAAGTTTAAAGTTGACGAGTTATTAGTTTATTTATTTAACTTTTGTAAATACATCATTTGTCCAAGTATTAAAACTTTTATAATTTTTTATTTTAAAATTTATGTTATTATTTTTTTTAGCATATTTAAATAATTTAAATAACGAAATATCTTAAAAGACAACCTATTACTATGCAATAAAGAGCATCAGTTTTTTAATTTCCTATTCAAAGTCTTCATAAAATTTAACTACATCAAATCTTTTTTTTGCAAAACAACTAAAATACTTAATGTTATAACTAAATACCACTTATTTGTTATTAGTATAACAAACTTTAGGCTATAGATAGTTTTAGTTTAAAGATATTTAAAGGTATAGTTTAAAGTAAATCAATCAAATTAACTACTTAATTTTATATAGTATGTCATGATTTAACCCGTTTTTCTTTACATTCATTATTGGTTATGTTATGTCTTAAAACTCACATAAAAAACTAACTCAAAGTACGATTAAAAGAAGTTTTTTCTGTAGTTTATACCAAATAATGCTTTAAATATGTTCTTACAACTTATAACGAGACCAATTACTAGAATCCAAGCTGTTAATTTACTACAAATAACCATTTACCTTTTGTGACGTTTTTAGTAAATAAATAGTTCGTTATAAAAAATCATAAATGTAATAGCATAAGCTTAAAATCCAAACTAAAAATGATTTAACTTAATTAATGGTTTTATACGTTGTATGATATTTTAAAACATTTGTTTATAATTTTGAACCATTGTTTTTTTTTTTGTTTTCAAATTAACCAGTTTACTAAATTTCTAAAATAAGTCTGCAGTATCTAATAACTTTTTTATACTACAAAATACATATATTCAAATGCTTCTTGCTTTTATATAGTATTCTGAATCACAAATATTCATTTATTTTAATGTAGTAGTTCACAATTTAAAAAGTTTTACAAGTCTGAATGCATTCTTAATGTTTGTTTAAGTTTATATACTTTGACTCCTACGACAAAGTTAAAAATAAATTTATAAAAATCGATATATAAACTGACCCTCAAAATTTCATTAAAAAACTTGGTTTATATAAAGATTCTCTTTTATTTTACTTGGTTTTTTATTGAACAACTTTAGACAAAATAAATTTAGTTTCTTATGACACTTTCTGTTTTTCATTTGGTTTTTTAATTGTGAATAAAAAATAAGAATAGTTTTAGTTTAAAGACCATAAAACAAGCATAAAAAAATAACAATCACATTTATATTTTACTTATATAAATAAAACGGTATTAAGGTCAGTGTTTAACTTAGTTCACTCCTTTACGTATAAATTAACTTATTTTAGATTAGTAGATGTTTAAAGTTTATATAAAATACAAAACTGCTTGTGTTTCATTACAGCTTACTTAAACTTTTATTTTATTTGTTAGTAAAAAAATTTTAATTTTATATTTTTATATTTTTCTCATAAAATTTTGATCAAGATTTAGCATTTCAACAACAAAAACGGTCGTAGTTTGAATTTTAAAATAGTCTAACTAAACTAAAAAAATTATTTACAAAAGTTATTAAATTACTATTTTTGGTTAAATTCGAGTTTTTGGCAAACAGTTATTAAAAAAGATCATTGAAATGTTTAACTAAATTTAAAGAGGTCTACAATATAAAAGCTAACGTCTGGCAACGAAAGGTGCAAATTGCAAATATTGTTAATATTGTTGATTAATATTTAATTTATTTTCAGTTTTCCGAAAAATTAAGTTTTTAGTTATATAGTAGGTATAATGGTTACAAAACAAGAAAAACTAGATTAACAGGTAAACTTCTAACATAGACACACTTTTAACTCTGAAGACATATTTAGAATTTTTCATATGAAATATTTTCTGAAAATCTTGATTAAACTTCTTATAACTTATTTAATCCTAAATTTTCATAGTAAATAATTTTTAATAAATACTTTCTCACAGGAAGTGATAGAGTGTGGGATAGTAAATTGCGCAGTTTAAAATTTCATTTAAACAAAAAAAAAGTTTTATTAAACTCATATTAGCTTACCAAAAAAAATTTTTTGTGTTTAGTACATGTTTACTTTTTCCTTAAAATATATAAAAATTATTTAACTAACTTAAAATGATATTTTTGAATTCTATAAAAACTGGCTTAAAGTTTGTAATAAAAGCTTTCATATAAAAGTCAATTTTAATTTTTGTAAAAAAAAGTGTTTTAATCCCCCTGTGGCCTTATTTTATATACTTTTCTATTTGAAAAATTGTGAGTTAGTTGTACTAAATACACTTTATAAATATAACTATATTGTTGGTTAATTCATAAAGGGTTTTGTTTATTTATTATTATTAACAAAAACAGATAATGACACATTTATTTAAAAGCTGTACTTTTAAAATAACTTTATTAAAAGAAATATAATTGTTAGTTTTCACAGAAAATTTAAAAATTTACAAAAAATAAGTTTTCTTCATTTTAAAGCAACTTATGCAAGTTATCAGGAAATGCTAATTTTCATAATAATAAAAGTATTATATTAACAATTATTTAGACTTACAAGGTTGTTTTGTATGTTTTAAAATTTAATGAATTTTCAGAAATATAACCCCTTAAAAATTGTTAAAGATTTTTTAAAGGGCACTCAACAAAGTTTTTTTTTTTTAAGATGGCAACCCTGAAGCCTTATGTTGCTATAATATCTATTTAATCTTGTTTTATAGGTAGAAAGTTCAAGAGAAAATTCAATAAGGAGTATTACACAACGCACTGTGTGGATGCGAACAGACTTTAGCTCTATACTGTTTTCCTTGCATATTGTTTGGTGGTGAGGATGCTTGGACAAAATCAGGTTTTAAAATTTAGGAAAAATTGCTGATTTTAAATGTTAAAATAAATAAAAAATACCTTAAAAATCATTTGCAGATGTTTGAGCCCAGAAGAATTATACTATAGCATTTGCTTACAAGCAAATGTATACTTTTTTCAATTAAAATATTTAATTAATAACAAAAAAAAGTATTATAAAGCTGTGGTAAATTGAAAACTATAAAAAAAGCCATGTTACTTTAACAAAACTAAATTTGTGAAATTAAAACATAGGCTGCAACAAACTTTAGTACGATTGTTTGTTATGCGACACAATAAAAACGCTCAAAATGTTTAGTCCTAGGACCTGGTGCACAAACAAACCTTCCATTTATCGAGTCCCACACCACGGATACCTTTTAACTTCTTGTCTAGGACAGAGGTGCTAAAATAACGTAATTAAAGTGACCCCTTAGAGAGCTTTGACAGATAATCAGATGATCTATGAGCAGCAAAGGGCCAAAGGTAGTCTCGAAGTCATAGTTTGAAACTTACACTAGATATTCTGGAGTTAATGTAAAAAAAGGTCTTAGGTGCTTTTAATGGTAGTTTTTTGAATAATTTTGTTGAAGGGGTCCATAGCTTTTTTACTTTCTTTAAAATGGGCCATTTGAAAAAAGTTTGGGAAATCCTACTTTAGACCCTTTTCATTAAGTTGATGTTTCAAAGGACCGGAATAGCGGAATTGCGGAATTGCCAGATAGAACAAAACAATAGTTGAAAACAGGGTGACAATAATTGCCTGTGCAAATGTCAGTTGAACAAGAAAGTTCATTCTTGATTGGTTAGGCTTAAAATCCGCGTTGTTTTTGATTCCCTGGTTCAAGTCACAACTTGTCCGATTCCAGGAGTTTTCTGCTAAGAAACGAGAAGACTTTCAAACCTCCATTGTTTCCTTTTTAAGAAAACGTTCCGATATTACTTAAACTGTTTACAGCATAATTTGTTTTCGTTAAATCAATTTAAATTAAATTAAAGTGTAGTTTCTTTTTTATTTGTCTGTTTTAATGTTTTTTTTTTCTTAAAATAAATCAAAATTAAGTAAACTAACTGAATATTTATTGTTTATTTTATTATATGTTTTGATTTTTAGAAAACAAATAAAGAGATCTCAACTACTAGAGATTAAGTAATAGATTTATTCCTTCAAGACTTTATTATGCAAACTAAGTTTCGGTCAAAGACTTCGTCAGTGCTAAAATAAAATTGTACAAATAGATTATTTTATTGTTTTTTTAATTTTAAGCCCTGCGTAATTTTTAAGAGGTAGTTCATTCGAAAAAAATACAATGTTTGTAGTTATCCGGCCAAAATTACAAAAAAAAACATGCCCAATATGGTTGGTTAAGTGAGTAAGCACTGTACTGTATGTTTTAAGAGCACATTTAAAAAACCTATTTCTATGAAAATATTTTAAAAACAAAAGCAATCTGCTAAGTATAACAACTTACCATTTATTGATTGATTTTAAAACACTTTCATAAAATCTAAAACTAACTAATTCATACGTTAATACAAAATGTGTAAAGTTTAAAGTTGTAATTTAAGTATGTACATTTAAACTAAACAATTAAAAGTTTCATAATTAAAATTTTTTTTTTACAATTGTGTTAGTTGTTAAAGATTATAATTAATTTACTTTACTTATAAAAGAAAAAAGTTACGTTTAATTTTTATTAAAATACTTTAATACTGACAATTAAAAGTTTTCAAAAACTTAACAACTCCTTAAACTAAATTCATAACTTCATGGATGTGTTTTTAAAAATTGAGCTATATGTTTAAATTCAAAAACCTTTAAAACAAGTTTAAATGTGATTTATATATAAACACATATACAGTTTTCGTAAAACTTTAAACAACTAGACATTGTATTTTAATGACAAGGCAAGCTTTCTGCAGTTTATTAAGTTTATTTAGTTTGTTCAACTAACGTCAGCTATATCTGTCTTTATTCATCAAGCGTGTGATATGAATAGCGAAGTGCGGAAATGACAAGAATGTTGCATCACAATAAGCAGTTTGTTAAAGGTAGCAAAAACATGTCATGTTATTAAAGTTAGCTCTATTAAAAAACTTAATTTAGTAGCACTTTGAAAATGTTTAAAAGTTTTTATAGACTTTAAGTTTAAAACCCTCAACTTTTACAGAACTTTATAAGCTGTATCGTGTGTATACTTCAGTTAAAACTAACACTAAATAAGATAAAACAATAAAGTGAGATACTTAAGTCTATAAAAAACAATGCTAAACTAAGTTTTATTTTTTAGTAATATATTTAGTTAAGTACATTTCTTTTTTAATTTAGTATATTTGAATTCATTACCTTTTAAAATGCAAGATTAGTTTAAATTACAAAATCAAAATGGTAACCAAACTTTGTTTTTAACTTGTCTTAAAATCAAATTCATAAATATTTGACATAAATAATATAAAAATAAAGAAATTAAACTTTTGTAAAACTGTATAAACAATTTTCTAAAGATTTAAGTTAGCCAAAAAGTTTTACTATTGAAAACAAATAGTTATTTTATGACAACCTTCGTTTTCTTAGAAAGTCTTTAAAAGTCAAAGATATTATTTAAAAATTTTCTTAAGTTTTTACAGCGTAACTAAAATTTACACACTTAGCTTTGCATACGTTACTAACTTTAAATGTATATATAACTTAACTCAAAAATAAACTCAAAGTTTTAATAAAATAATGAAGCTGCTAATATCAAAATTACGACTGGTAAGCAAATGTCAAACAAACAATGTGTTTAGAGCTATGGCATATTCAAACAGTTCAGGAAAAAGCAACAAAATAGAATTTCGTTCCGCATACCCAAGTCCATCTACACTTGTGAAGGTTTCAAAATACTTAGAAGTAAGTTTTTCTTCAACTACACTCTTTGGTACCAAATCTATTTACTGTAAATAATTTTTTTAACTTAACATCTATAGTACCTGAACATTAGAAAACTCTAACTAATATTAGCAAGAACTTTACAAGAATTGACAATAGTAAATGAATTTTACACGAACTTACTGAAGATAGTAAAAACGTTTGAAAAATATATTTGATATGCAACAGTCTTTAAGTATAAATTAGAAATTAAATTTTTAGTATAAATAAAATTTTGGTAAGCTATCAGTTTTTTTTAACTACTTTACTCCACATATACAATGTTAAGTAGAAACAAAACTTCAATATAATGTAATAGTAAGTTGACACAGAAGCTTGCTAAAAATACTTAGTTTCAAATTTAACTATTAAGTAAGTAAAAGAACCTTATAAACTTTTTTTAAAGTTAGGACATCAGCAGTAACAATTAACAAAAAATAAATAATCAATTGGAAAAATTGTTTTAGAAAAAATAAAAACTATAAAGACTAGTTTATTTCTTGTGATTATTTTCAAGCTAGGCGATGACCTATGAAATAAAATTTCTTTTTGCATTGCTTTAGTATTTTTTTACTTATATT
This sequence comes from Thalia democratica, assembly GCF_965202585.1. Classification (NCBI taxonomy): domain Eukaryota; kingdom Metazoa; phylum Chordata; class Thaliacea; order Salpida; family Salpidae; genus Thalia; species Thalia democratica. The sequence continues at coordinate 2,309 of NW_028140454.1, read as the reverse complement.
GAGTTATTTACAACGGTCCATTAATGGTAGTTGGTTTGACAGTTTTATTTACTTAAAAATGGTAGACTACTTCGCCTAAAAGCATTTGTTTTAAGCTTGTTTATATAGAGTAAAAAACCTAAATAAGACACAAAGTTTTAATCTCTCTTATCAATAGTACAAGTTATCTTGTAATGTCGAATTAACACAAGGTGTTTTACTGTGGGTGCCAAACGTTAAACGAAAGAAATATACCCAAAAAACTACATGTAAACAAAACTTTAGAAGTTTAAAATCAAAGAAATTAACAGATTTATCTACCATATGAGTTTTATCGTTTTTAAGGAGTTTGAAATTCTTTGTGTACTCCTTGACAAACCAAAACTACATGCAACTTTACACACTATTTTGTAAATGTAAAAAGCATTTAGTTTCCAATAAAAGGCAGATAATATTGAAAATATAAACTCATTATTTTTCTTTTATCGATAGAATTTTTAAGGCGACTAATCACTTTTTATTTCGTATAGTTATACTGACTTGCCAATAAAATAACACCTAATGAAGAATGCCTAAAAATGATACAAGCTTTTTTTTCAATTGGTTTCTAACAAAACAAAGATCGTTAAACTAGCTTATATAGAAGCCAACACGATTGATTTTATCACTGTTCAATAAGCTGAAGTGACACAAACAGAGATCAACCGAAAACTTGATGAAAGAAGACCCGGATGTTTTGAGGTGCCAAGCAGGGTCGGAGTTGGGGGCGGATGAAGTGAGAAGAGGAGTTGCTCATTTCCTCACGCGATCTTACAACAGTCACGTGAACAAGTAAGAAGTAAAAACTAAATTTCTTTGGTAATTTATATTAATAACTTCTATTGAGGTATAGTAAAATGAGTTGATTATGTTTGTTTTGTAATGAAATTATTCAGTTTGTCATAAAAGTCTTGTATATATATCAACTCGAAAAAGTGTTTCACTTTTAGTGTTTATTTTTTTATTTACTGATAAAATTATTTTTTACAACAAAGTCTATTTAACGACAAGTATATGTTTTAGTATTAATATAGTGTAGTAAAACTTAAGAATAGAAAATTACTTTGATATTTCAAATATGGACCTACCTCAAATACTTAACAGTTTTATAAGTGAAAGTGAATGCATATAAACAAAATTATAGTTTGTTTTTCGTAAATAATGTATTTTCATAATTTGATTTCATCGCTTATGATGATATAATAAGATTCTAATAAACCTTTATTATCGGTGTCTCTTTAATTCGATTTGTGTAAATAAATAGTCTGAAAGCTAATGTAAAAACAATGTTCACTAGAATCGCTGCTTACCATAACTTGCTTGGAAAATTTTAGCTCAGCATACTTAAGATAAAACTTATTTGCTGTATAACCTATTAATAAGTTAATTTCTACCTTAAAATACATAGTAGACTTATAAAACATTTCTATTAATATAAGCAATTTGTTTTTTGAAAAATAAGAGTTGAGAAGTGTAAGATGGTTTTGTTTAGTTTTTTTTTAACTTATACCTGACATAAAAGGAACCAAAATATATTAGAAAAAATTCAAAGACTCAAATAAAGGCACACAAAAATTACAAAATTACTTTTTTTTTGTAAAAATTAAAGGCATAACACAATATTGAAAACAAAAAGTATCCAGTATAAAATCAAACAACAGGGACGAGCTTTGTATTACCGAGGGAGTGTTCTCAACTCTGCACCTCATCATCACACACTTCTTCAACGAATCCCACACTGTTTTTGTTGAAGAACCAACTTACAGTTTTGCTTGCAAGTTTTTAAACGACTTTCCTCAAGTTAGTAGCAGTTCTGTGATGTAAAAATAAAATTAGTATATTATTTGCTTTTTATGTTATTTGAGACAACTTGTTTAATATTAGAGAAGTCATATGAATGAAAATAATTTATGCTTTAAACTTTTTTGCGTACTATCAAAAATTTATATTTGTATAAAACCAGTGCTTCTATAATTTTTTAAGACAGTAAAACCAAAAAGTGAAGGCATACCTTTAGAAAGAGACGGAATTAACTTAGAAGTTTTAGAAAATAAAATAAGTCGCCTTTCTGAAACAGAAACTTCGAATGAACATCCATTCAAAGCAGCCCTATTTATTATGTCGGTAAATCACAATCCTACTGGAATTTGCTACTCAGCTGGTTAGTTTTTTTTTCTACAAACTTTTAAATAAAAGATTTCTTTCTAACCCATAACTTTTATTACAGTTTTGAACTTTAAAAAATTTCGCTTGGAAAATATAAAATAATTGCTAAATGTAAAAACAATAGG
>NW_028140453.1:0-26160 GCF_965202585.1 Thalia democratica | reverse complement strand
GATTTTAGTTTTAGCTGTAAAACTTAAAGATTTCAAATTCAAAAGATTAGAGCTTAATGATATTACTTGTACCTTATTCATTTAATCAATTAGAAATATTACTATAAAATTGGGAATTTCTTCTTAACTTTTATAAATATAACACATGTCTAGTTTTTTGTTACCTTTAAAAATTTACAAAATTTCAAAACAAAAATTCAAACTCTGGAGGTTCAGAGATTATATAAATGTTATTTTGATGGATTACATGTCAACAAAGTAATGGAGGCATTTCTTTAAATAGTTATCATAATAGTTTTTGTTTTGTAAAGTTGATGATGTTTAATAATACATGATAATAACTATACCTCTTATTCTTATTATAAATTAAGTATCTACCTTGATTAGAAAAACTAATATTTAGTATGAATAGTTATGTTAAGTATTGTTATGACATTTTATGTTGTTTATGACATTTTATGTTAAAATGTCAAGGTAAATTTGAAAAAAATATACTTAAGTCTTAAAATAAGTTGTACAGTTATTTTGAAGAATAATTTGTATTGCTAAACAAGTCAAGATGATTAAACTAATAAAAAATTCTTTAGTATTTATTTACCTTAAATTTTTTAAGAAAAGTTAGACATTCTTTTTTTATAAACTGTCATTTTGATATAGAAAGCATTTATTGTTATCAAAAGTATGTTGTTAAGTAAGTAATGATTACAGAAATAAAAATTAAAACTATTTAATTCAAATTCTTGTAGCACATGCATTCTTATTTATTAATTTGTTATTAAAACCTAGAACATTTCTAAATTTATTTATTGAAGTTAAAATGTTAAACTTAATATTTAAGTTATTATAAATTTTATTGTGTGTTCTTGACAAAATGTTGAAAAATACAATGAATAATTGAACTAGGTCAAACCCTTAAAAATCTATTTAAGATAAAAATTTAATTTTTACTAGAAAAATATTTTGTTTAACTTTAAAATTATATATTTTTTTTTAATTGATGCTGTTATAGACAAGTTAAAAAGACAATTTTATTCCATAAACCTTATAAATTAAAGGTGCTTTAATAACCAGTTATAATATAAAAAATACTAGTTCCGTAATAATAATCTGTAAAGTTTTTGCACGGTCGTGTAAGTATGTTGTGTTAAATGAGTCAATGCAAAAGTAAAATCTGAATATGTTATTTATTTTTAACTATAAACTTTTTACATTTCAGATTTTCAGCTGTTAAAATAAAAATTTCACTGTATGTTATAATATTATAATTTATTAAAAGAAAACTTTCTAATAAAGTAATTATAACAAACTATTATCTTTCAATTCATTTGTTTTATTACCTTATCATTGTTCTCATATATTATTTTATGATTTTTCAGCGTAGATTTATTTTACATATTCTGTATTATTTTTGTCATGGATCTCTTTACCATTTATATTGGTAATATTGTATGTGATTTTATTTTTATAAAGTATAATAATACATTGAAAATTAAATTGTTGTAAAATTGTTAACTATTTTGATACTTTAACTACTTTGTAGTGCAATTCAAAAACGTTTATATAACACATGTAAAAAAAAGTGTATAGCTTTAAAAAATAGTTTAAACTAAATAAAAATCTTTATAATTTTTCAGCTTTAACTTAATGTTTAAAATGTCAGGAAAAGCTGTTTCCTTATAAATCTTGAAATTCTGATAAGTTTTTTAATAAAAACAAAAAAACCTGCCTTTTGCATAGCTATCCATTACATAAAAACCACTTTCAAAAAATGTAGTTAGCTTATATTTTAAATAAGTAGAAAAAAATATTAAAACCCTTTTTTTATTTTAATTTGTTAAACTGTTATACAAACAACTGAAATATATTTGTTAGCACTACAAGACAGTAAGTTTAAAAAATAAATGTGAAATACAGATATTAAGGGCATAGGGGGTCCACCTTGATTTTTATAAGTTAGTTTTATTTAGAGTTTTATCTGAGCCATCAGACATTTTTAATCGCTTGAAAAAATTCAAAGTAATTTTTGAGATATGAGCAATCAAAGTCAGTGGCCTCAATAGGTTCCTAATGGAAGGCGCAAACTAAAAACGCAAAAAAGACCATTTAACTAAAAATTTATTTTCACCTTCATTTTTTAAACAGTCTTCTTCAAATTTTCACAGAAACTGTATTATTGAATTTTAAAATAATTGAATGCAGGAATTTTTTTAATTTTGAAAAATAAAATTAAAAAAAAAAGACACCTTTTTTTTTGTTTTTTTAATCTAGAATTTATATTTTTTAATATTTTTTAAATTCCAACATTGAAAGTCATTTAAAACTATAAAAGGAACGTTTCGTGAAAGTTTGAGGTCTCTAGCTTATAACATGAAGGAGAAGATAGATTTGCGGTCCATATGTTTGTATTGCAAAATTTTTATAAAAACTACAATATCTCAAAAGTTAATTAAGATTTGTCAATTCTATAAAAACTGGCTTGTAGTTTGTACTTCAACCTTTCGTATCCAATGTTCAATCAAATGTTATTTTTAGTAAAAAAAATGTCGGAACCCCTATGCCCTTAATTTAACACATACAAACCATTACTATCTACTTTTTATTCTTACAATTTCGTATTTATTGTTTTTGCTGTTATTTATTTTGTTTTATGGCTCAATTTTCTATTTTATAAAAGTAAAATTGTGCAAATTTCTGTGATTGCATTAAACAATCAGTATAAATATTTGAAGTTTTATAAAACTAGAAATATTAATTTTTAAAATATAATTTAACCTGAAGTTTCGCAACTAAAACAACTTGTTCAATTTTAGAAATAATAGTTTAAGTTAAAAATTTTCTAAAAATCTATGCACTAATCATAAAAATGCAAAGTTTTACTTAGTAATATGCATGTGAGATATTTTTCTCTTTTATCAGCTATTTTTAAAATTAAAAAAAAGTATTAATGAACGTAAATTCAATTATTTTACTGTTTTAACTATTTTAAAATTGCAGCTTCTTCCAAACCAGCTGCAACAACAAATTTATTTGGATCCTCAGGTATTATTTTAATTTATTTTTTAATCTTTTATCAAAAATCACTTTAATAATTTGACATCTAACTTAAAATTCGAACTATAAGTTTCTGAGATAAAATAAGTTGTCAGAACCTGTTTTAAGTTAGTTAAAACTATTAAGTTTCAGAAAATTTACAAATAGTACATATTGTTTAAAGTTTTCACAAAAAAAGTTTAGTTAAGTCAAAGTATGTAAACTTTGATTTAGAACTTTCAAAAATATGCTCTTATATGTGCATCTCAATACAGGATTTTATCTTATAGTAGGTAGTTTAATAATTAAAATATAAGTTTTTATTTATTAATTTTATTTTTTTGCTAAGGATGATTTGCAATTAAAAGCTATAGTTTAAAATAAAAATTTTACTTTGAAAAATTAGGCTTTGGAGCTAAAAGTACAGCATCTTCCACTGGTGGACTGTTTGGATCTACAGGTTTTATTCTTGATTTAATCTAATGTTATTCTGGAATGGTTTGAAAGTACTAAAAATTAAATTATTTTAATAAGGATCAGTTTAAAAAAATATTTTCTAAAATCATGTTATATAGTTCAAGTTATTTTTAAAAACATTAAAAAATAAAAACTATTTCAACTAAATACTCATAATAAAGCGCTTATTTATTAGTTTGGATATAGTGTTTTGATACTTATTTTCCCGATATTTTATATATTTTTTTAGCGAAATTTATTAAAACAAGTTAAATATTTAGGAAAATTTAATATCCGTAATAAATTTATTAAGATCTGTCTTTATTAAAGAAAATCTTGAAATGCAGACACAACAGTTTTGAAGTATGAAATAGTTTTTATTTGTTACATCAAAATGTTTTATGCTAATATTTTAGCATAGATAACTAATTAAAATTAAGGGCATAGGGGGGGGGGTAAACACCCTTTTTTGGTTTTTGGTCTTATTTTATATAGTTTTTACTAAGCTACAAGATGCTTTTTACAGATTTAAAAAGTTCAAAACAATTTTTGAGATATAGCCGGTCAAAGTCGGAGGCAACAATAGGTTCCTTATGGGAGGCGCAAACTAAAACGGCAAAAATAGACTATTTTACTAAAAATCTATCTTCTCCTACGTTTTTTGAGATAACTACCTCAAACTTTTAGGAAATGTTCCTTGCAGTATTTAGAAAATTCTGTCGTAACAGAATTAAAAAAAATTAAAAAATAAAAATTTTATAACAAAAAAAAAAAAAAAAAAAACTGTTTTTTTTGTTTATTTTTTATATAAAATTTATATATTTTATTTTTTTCAAAATTCCTTCCGACAGAATTTTCTAAATATATCAAGGAACATTTCCTAAAAGTTTGAGGTAGTTATCTCAAAAAACGTAGGAGAAGATAGATTTTTAGTAAAATATAATTTTTGCCGTTTTAGTTTGTGCCTCCCATAAGGAACCTATTGTTGCCTCCGACTTTGACCGGCTATATCTCAAAAACTGTTTTGAACTTTTTAAATCTGTAAAAAGCATCTTGTAGCTTAGTAAAAACTATATAAAATAAGATCAAAAACCAAAAAAGGGTGTTTACCCCCCCCCCCCCCCCCTATGCCCTTAAATTACTTAATACTTCTTGTTAAAGAAACAAATTTAATGTCAAACCCTTTATTAAGGTGCAATCTTCTTATTTCTAATAAGCTCATCTTTTTTTAAATGGTTATTAACTTGTGTTCTTTATCCATTTTGAATATAGTATTTTAATAAAGCGTGTAAAAATATAATATGAGTGTCATTTCTTTTTGCTATAAGCGATCTTTAATTACTTTAGTAAAATATTTTATTGCATACTTAAAATTACATTTTTTTTTAAAATTAAATCAGCATTCTAATATTAATGATTTAAAAAAGGTTTTGGAGCAAAAACAACCACAACTACAGCTAGTGGAGGCCTTTTTGGAAATACTACAGGTAAAAAACTTATTGTGAAATATGCCAGTTTTGTACTTATACTAGTAATCTTTGAAATTTTACTTTAAAAACTCTAAAAGTTATTAGAAAACTTTTTGTCAGTGTGATCACTAAATTAGTTTGAACCCTTAAGTTTCTTGGATTATCCTGTTAAGAAAAAATAAAAATTTATGAGCATAGGGAATAAAGACATTTTTTATTGAAATTATTATTTGATCATAAATGAGAGCTGAAAGTATATTTTAAAAACCATTTTATAGACTATGAACATTTTTATTTGGTTATGAAATTAGTTATATTAAAAAAATCTCTGATTTAAATCTTTAGACTGCAGTTTTTCATTGTCAATTTTCTCATAAATCTAAAAATTCTCTAGAAATCTATCTACTTTTTTTTTGAAATCTAAAAAAAAAAATTGAGAAGAAATTAAAAAGTGAAAAATCAAATCAACTGTGTTTGTACCAAGTACTATATCTTTTACAGATACTGTAGAGCAGTTAATGTGCAAAACGCAGTCTATCAGCTGCAAATTCTAGGCGCTTCTAGTTTGCTAAAATTTTACTTAACTTAGTTTTAAGTTTTAATTAAACTTTTTTTACGTTTGACTTGCTAAACTTTTCGTTAGTTTGGTTAGGGGAAAAGGTAAAAATTATAAGTAACATTTGTTTGAGTAAAATTGGTTATAGAAAAGAGTTTAGATGTTATATATGTACTGCTGTATTATTACTTTTTACCTCATTAGCATAATTTTATGAATGAAAAAATCTTATCACTGCAGCCGACCCAAACGCAGTAAATAAGTAAAGTATTTACATACAATTTTTTTTTTAATAAGAAGTCAATGTAAAAAAATATGTTTGCTTAAATTATATTTTTACATATAATTATATACTTTTATATATTTATATTATTGTTACATAGAACAAATATGTTATTAAGGTTTTGGTGCGAAAACCACTACAACAAGTGCATCAAGTGGAGGTTTGTTTGGAGGCACATCTGCTTTTGGACAGAAGTCGAGTACAACGGCTGGTACTGGACTATTTGGCCAAACTTCAACATCCGGAGGCTTGTTTGGGTCAAAAACTTCTAGTTCCGGTAGCACGAGCTTGTTTGGTACTGGATCTAGTAGTTAGTAATAATTTTATATAAAAATTTTGGTTTCTATAAAGTGGATTTAATTATTTGCATTTAGACTTTTAGTGTCTCAATTTTTTTCACTCTTGAAACTTTGCATTGTTTTGTAGTAGTGTAGCATTTACTTTTAACTATTGTGGTTAAGCATAGTTGAAGTACATAAAAAATAGGCCTGTAATTAAATTACGCGAAACTTCTTTATTATAGAACAAGATATATTATTACATATCGAAAAGTATTTAATGTTTATGAATTAAATTTCTTAGTGTAGTTCAATTTTTTAGCTTTTTAAAATTTTCAATAAATGATTTAAAGCAACAGGTGTATTTATACCTTGTGGAAAAAACTTTGATTGGAAAATTTAAGCTATTTAATTAGTAACAATGGTTTAATGTGTCTAAAATGTATTAATTTTTAGTGTTCAACTCTAAGCCTTCTGGTGGTTTGTTTGGAAATACGACAACTACAACTGGAGGTAGTTTTTTATTTCGTTAACAGACTTAAATTTGAACCCCTTGCTTCTTTTTTATGAGTTTTTTATTCTATAAAACTAAACATTGTAGTATAGTGTGGTTTATTTCAGTATAAATTCCTTATTTCAAAAGCTCTTATATATTTGCTAGAATAAATGGACTAAGTTCTAATAGAGCTTCAGTTTTTCAAATTTTATATAAACATTTTTAAATTGAATGTGTTGAATACTAATTTTTGTCAAGACTTATGGATCCGTTTATACCTTTTAACTTGAACCACACTGATTTTATTTGTGTTTAAAAATTATGACTAGTTTTGATGAAAGTATTACTAATGATAAGAAGTAAGTGTAAAATTAAAGTTATTTAACATTTCCAGGCTTTGGTCAAACTTCAACTACAAACCAACAACAAAATAATGGTAAGTAAATATAAACACAAATTTAACTAGAAATGGTTTGATTTTATCTTTTGTTTTTATTTAAATACTTATTTGATGCTACTGAATCAATTTAACTATTATACTTAATTGTATTAATAGCTTTAGGTATAAACTAACTGTAAATCAATAAGTTGATAAAAAATAAAAAAGTTTTTAACAAATATATTTTTTTTAATTTAAGGATCTTTTATTGTAATACTGAAATTCATAGTGTAAGTTACCTTATATAATTTATAACTTATTGCAAAAAGTTAGTTATTCAATAAAGTTTAAAGCATAATTTTGTAGTTTTATTCTTATATGGTTTATTACGTTGATTTGCTATTGAACTTATCTTTTACAAGTTTATTTTTAATAATTATATTGTTATTAAAGAATTAAAAAAAAGTTTTTTGTGATCAGATAAAGCCGTAGAACTTCACTCAACGCTGCAAGCAATTAGTACACCAGTTCTTTTCAATGACAAAGAAAAGGACAAGATAATTGCTTCATGGAATCAGTTGCAGGCCTTTTGGGGAAATGGCCGTGGCTTTTACAAGCAAGATGGTAGCCATGTAACATTTGTACCTGATTCATATTTCTGTCGTTTCAAAGTTAGTATATACATTTTATAAGTTTTCATTTGTTATGATTAATCGATTTTTTTTGGCTACTTTCCAATTCGATAAATTAGTTTTTTTAAGATATAATTTTAGGCTTATATACATTTAAAACAGTTTAATTTTGGTTTTAAAGTTTAAAGGTAAAATATATATTTTAGGTGTTTTAGTTTGTATTTTATGTAGATTTGTTATGTAAAAGTTTTTTTTTTATAGTTAAAACTTTTGGTTGATATAAAATTGTGGTGTACCTAATTCTGTTTTTTTAGTGATTAAGGGATAAGTTTGTTTACTTCTTTATATCTAACTTAAACATTTTGAAGGTTTTTTAAACTTACTTTAATGTAAGAAAGAAAAAAGTTTGACTCTTGAAACGAAATGGTACTTCTTCTTAAAAAAAATTAAGTGGTTGCAAATTGTTAATGCGCTTTTTTTATTTGTCTTTTCAAATATAAACCTATTTTCAAACCTATTTAAGGGCATAGGGGGGGGGGGGTAAACACCCTTTTTTGGTTTTTGATCTTATTTTATATAGTTTTTACTAAGCTACAAAATGCTTTTTACAGATTAAAAAAATTCAAAACTGTTTTTGAAATATAGCCGGTCAAAGTCGGAGCCAACAATAGGTTCCTTATTGGAGGCGCATACTAAAACAGCAAAAATAGACTATTTCACTAAAAATCTATCTTCTACGTTTTTTGAGATAATTACCTCAAACTTTTAGGAAATGTTCCTTGATATATTTAGAAAATTCTGTCGGAAGGAATTTTGAAAAAAATAAAATATATAAATTTTATATAAAAAATAAACAAAAAAAAACAGTTTTTTTTTTGTTTTTTTGTTCTAAAATTTTTATTTTTTAATTTTTTTAAATTCTGTTCCGACAGAATTTTCTAAATATTGCAAGGAACATTTCCTAAAAATTTGAGGTAGTTATCTCAAAAAACGTAGGAGAAGATAGATTTTTAGTGATTTCTAGTTATTTGCCGTTTTAGTTTGCACCTCCCATAAGAAACCTATTGTTGCCTCCGACTTTGACCAGCTATATCTCAAAAAATATTTTGAATTTTTTTAATCTGTAAAAAGCATCTTGTAGCTTAGTAAAATCTATATAAAATAAGATCAAAAACCAAAAAAGGGTGTTTACCCCCCTATGCCCTTAATATAGCGTCTTATTAAATAATACTGTTAAGACGAGTCTTTATACAAAGTGTTTTTATAAACTATATTTTATAATTATTTGCACAATCGCGGTTGTTTTGTGTTCTGAAATTTTTGTTTTTTCGAACATTCATTTCAGACACCCAGTAAACAACTTTAAATTTTTATACAATTATTGTATTATCAGTTTTAAGATGATTAATTTTTTTTAATAGTATTTATGGTTTAATTAAATTATATGTAATGTAAATGTATACTCTGTTATCTTCGAGTAAGCAAAAAGTTAGTTACCTCAATAGAAAAAATAAGTTGGGTTGAGATGCTACTATCTTGACATTTTATCAAGATTTGTCAAATAATTATACAAAGCAAAATATTCAAAACATTTTACGAAAAGTTAAGATTATAAGAAAAAAGAAGCAAAATTTACTAAAATATGTGTTTATTTATGTGTTAAGCACCTTATAAAACTGTTTAGTATATTGTGTTTTATCAGTAATTTTATTAAAAGGTTAATTATAGGCAGTTGGATACAGTTTAATGCCGCAGTCATCAGATGAGCAGGGATTAGTCGCTCTTGTTTGTAAGAAAAAAATAGAAGAAATGACGAAGGTCGGTGAGAAGAATATTCAACAAGCCATTCACAAAATACTCGGTGGCCAAAACAACATTCAGGTTTTATTAGATAGTAACAAAAATGTTATATTTTATTATCAGATTGATATCTTTGAAACTAATAAACTGTGTAGTAGTAAACAATTTTGCTTTTTAACAATTTTTTATAATTTGAACAGGTAAACTTGCAATCAATTCAGGGGGTTCCCAATGACAAATGCGAACTGACCATTTTCGTTGTGGAGCACTCAAGCGTAACTGGAGTGAGCAGCAGGCGAGTTCTGTCTTCTGATCTTCACGTATTTTTGACGTCACAAAATATAAAGAAACAACTGGAGCAGCAGCTGATGGTGGAACAAGTCAATCCCAAGTTGAAAATGACCTCTCAGCAAATAAACCGAATTCTTGCGCAACCACCAGCAGGTTATTTTTATACTTGGGACTTCGCTTATGTTAATACTAATATCAGCTAAATAAAAGTTATCACATTCTGAGTTTACCTTATTTTGTTTTAACTGGTTTACTAGACGAAAAATTTAAGATGTTACATAATTTTTAATTAATTTAATTATGTTTTGTAAAGTACAACGTGTTTTATCTGCTTAATAAATGGAATAACTGTACTTTGGTTTCTAACATTTCAATTTTTTCTTTTTAAATCAACTTTTTTCTGTATTTAACACAAGACTTCTTAATAGATGCGACTTTATGCAAGTTACGTTTACAGATTATTTAAGTTCCGTTATCAATCGCTTGTTTAGCGAACTTAAATGTTAGGCTATTATGTGAACACATAAGTATCTCATGCTTTTCTAAACTATCTTGCTATCAACAGGTATAGACCCGATAGTTTGGGATCAAGCTAAAAAGGACAACCCAGATCCAGAGAATATGATTTGTGTGCCGATGCTTGGTTTCAACAATTTAAACAGCCGACTCAAGCTACAACAAATTATGAGCAAACAGCAGCACTCCAGACTCGATGTTAGTTGACTTGTATTTAAAATTGCGCAAGACGAGTTAAGTGTTCACGATTAGGGATTTGCATATATAATTTGAGTGTTTCTAATTTTTTTGCCAATACTTTGTCTTTTGGTAATACTTGTTAAGGTCTGTTGTAGAAAAAAAAACCTTTTTAGTTAATTATCTATGTTATCTTGTTACGTGCTTATTATATTTTTTCTTCTTTCAGCATTGACTCAAGGCATTGTTTTTAATTAGTTTAGTCATTTAAACGTATTCAATAAAGTAAGCATTATATATATATATATTAATCGGCGATTTACACGCTATAAAGAATTCTTCAATGTATATTCAACACCAATTAAAAAAAAAAACTCAAGTAGACTATTTACAAATATTGTAGTTAAAGATCAAAGTATTGATATTATATACTCTATGCAGATTACTGATGAAATGCTAATGTTGATTGAATTATTATGCTAATGTTAGCACTAATATTGAAATGATTGCCAAAACTCTGTTTTGATTTATAATAAGAGTTATATATTATATTAATACACTTGAATTAAAATAAATCAAGAACAGTTATATTCTATTAACCCATAACTTATTAAAACAATAAAAGTTTATAAGATAATTTAAAACACCTAAATAATTTTATTATCAAATAGATCATGAGCGAAGGACTTGAAAAGGCTAGAAATGAAATGACGAACACTCAAGCAAAAATAGAGCTGTACAGAAGAAAGTTGCACGAATTATCCCACAGACTGTTGCAGGTAACAACTTTTATACACTTGGTGAATTGTAACACTTTATGAGTAGCATATTTATATTATAAAAATTATCTACAATTTAGGTAGTGATCATGCAAGAAATTGTGCGCAAAAGTGGCCTTGCTATTCAACCAGAAGAAGATGTTTTGAGAGTGAATTTGGATAAAATTATGAAGCAACTTAATAATCCTATGCAGTACAAAGTATGTTAAAGTAGTATTTTTAGTTTCGGCAAGTATTTTTTTCTAGTCACATATATTTTTTGAAATAATATTTTTAGATTAATATTATGAATTGTAACTGTATGAGGATAGTTGTTTTTGTTCTTTTCTTTTGTGTAAAGAAAATACAAGACAAGTTTACTTATACTGATTCCAACGTTTAATTTTTCTTGAGAACTTGTGATTTAAAATATTTGTTTATAATAAAATACTTTTAGATGTTTTTAGTTTTTAAATAAAATAATTTAATTTAGTGATAATAGGATTTGATTTTCCTTCAACTTGTGTTAGATTTTGTGCCTACAATGCTAACAAGTTAAATTTAAGTTTAATCGTTTTTTAACTAAGCAGTTTTTCTAAAATTTTTAAAGTCGCCTGTAAATATTTAAAACCCATCGCAATATATAAAAATAAACTATTAACTTCAAAGGGTCGGTTAAACGAGTTGTTGTCGCAAACTCGCATGCATCACTACCAACAAACCACCTCGTTGAACGGACACAATCTTCTCGATAACGACACTTTGAATGACATCGGTGCACATCTCAAAAAACAGCAGGAAGGTTAGTTATACGGTTTGCTTATATTTGTTTGTTAAATATCTTTTGTATATAAACTGAACATACTTCACAGGACTGAATGCTTTAGTTTCGATTTTAAAACAAGATTTCGTTGATCTCAACACGATTGAAAAGCATTTAAAAAGCGAGCCAATAAGAAATGAAAATTACCCATACAACAGATGATAATTCATTAGTTTTTGGGTTTTCTGTAGGAAATGTCTTGTGTATGCTAATTTTAGCCTTAATTTAAAGACAATTAGTTAAAAAACACTCAAAACGGATTAAAGTATTTGCTTAAATCATGCATATTTATAATATGTTTTTTGTACCTAAGACCTAAATATAAAACTGCTTTTTGTATAATTCTTATTTTTTGATTGATTAATGTTTTTATTAAAGAAAACTGTTAATTTAGAATAACATTAGGTTTTATAGCAGCTGGGTACTTTTAAAAATTACAAAATAATTTTATTTATAGTCAATTTTTATAAACATTTTATAATTTTTTTTAAATTTTCTATGTGTACTTCATCTATTGTAATTTTTAGGTTGTGAGTATATTTAGTATTTAAAAATCATCAGAAAAATAATTTTAGTTTAATAGTTTTTTTTAATTAAAATTGTATAAAAGATTGTCTTATTACCTTGCAGTAAATAAATATAACTGCTAATGAAATTAATTGGGTCTAACTTTTTTCCTTTGATAGAATAATATGAATTTATACTTAGCCTTACTGCAACTGAAGTTAAGATAATCTTGTTTTATTAAGGTTCTTATGTTTTTGAATTTAAAGCATTCGCAGAATTATTTCTTCTTTTTTGTTGTTATTTTAATTGCAAGTTGTAGTTTTAACAAAGTTTAAAAATCGCACATCACCAATATTTAATACTTGAAAAATTATTAAAAATATTTAAAAGTAGTTTTTTTATTTAAAACAAGACAAATCAGTTTACATGAACAAACATTGTTTTCTAACTTTTTTATATTAAACTCTGAAGAGCACGAGTTGATATTGTTTTGAATACGTATTAAACTTTAAAATAATGATACAAATTTGAATTATAACTTAAGAGCTGGTTTATTTATTTTGCATAAAGAAAAATTATACATAAATATGAGTCAATTTTTTATTCATCAAGAACTAGTTCGTAAATAAGTTCAATTCCTAAAAATTAAGACTTTCAACTTCCAACAGCAGTTTTTCGGCTTAACACAATCAGGGTTTGCCAAAAAACCTAGAATTTGACAACTTAAGCAAAATAAACTAGAATTTGAGAAAACAAAACTAGAATTTTGAACCGAAATCACTGAAAAACTTGGAATTTTACTGAGTTTTTACAAGTAACTGGATGTAATTTTTATTATATATGAAAAACCTATCGTATGAATTTATTTTTTTTTATTACAGTGATTATTCACTTATCCGGACTTCACTTATCCGGACGCTCACTTATCCAGACAATTTCGGTCGGTATAAAATTCAAATTTTTTTAAATATTTAACATAACATTTTGGTATGATACAAATATTTAAACTTTCATGGTTTAAGAAAATTTTAAGTGATTTTATAAATTCCACAATTTTGTTAATTATTATGAGTTATGATACTACTAAAGGTTACATTCTATCTTTTTTCAAAACTAATTAAGTTATCAAAAATTTAGTTTACTTATTACAATATTTTTTAGTTTATTATCAGTGTCAGCCAAAATACAACTTATTAAATTCCGTTAGTTATCTGCTGAAAACGTGAAAAAACTATAAATATAGAACAAACGACTATTCTTTCTTATTTTAATAAAACTTCCAATAAAAACTAGTTTGTTAGGAGTGACATGTTTCCGTCAAATTGACTTTAAACTTAGTCAAAGTTTTTCTTATTTTTTTATGTCTGTATTTTTTTTGTTTAAAAAGTTTTTTTTTTGAGGGAGAGATAGGTTTCAATGTTTTTTGTTTTTAAGGATAAATTTAGTTTATATTTTCTCTTAAACAAGAATTAATTTGAAATTAATAGTTAGGGCAGGTGGTATTACAAATGATGGATTTTACTTGGTTGACCCTCAAAAAAAGTATATTTTTGCAGAGTGTTAGTAAGTCTGTTTTTTTTCTACCTTAGAAAAATAAACTAGTTAACCTAAATTTTAGCTATTATAAATTACTATATGTTACAACTAATATGTATTTGTTTTTACCATAACACTTTTGTTATGCATTGCATTATATGCAGCAGCTATATTATTATATTATAAAATTGATTTTTTCTACTTATTCGGATTTTTAGTTATCCGGACATATTTAAAGAAAATTCTTGCCCAACGTGTCCGGATAAGTGAATAAGCACTGTATTTAAAATTTTATTTTAGCAAGCACATTTAAATTACTTGTACAGTATCTTTTTAATATTTTCATACTATTTAAGACAATTTTTACCCTTACACTTAATTTTAGACTAGTAATAGACAAAAACTTGTTCTTTTAAAAACCTGCCAGCAATTACGAAAACCTGGAAAAGTTTTCCAAAAAACCTTTGGCAACCCTGTGCAATTTAATTTGATAATTTTAGCAGTTTTTTATATGCTTATAGTACATAGCTTTTTATTTTCTTTGAAATAACTTTAGGAGAATTTGCTCACAAATTTTAGAATAAAAAAAATTTCAAAGGTCAGTGCTGGCGCAATTCAGTCTGCGATTTGTACTATTTTACCCCTAGTTGTATTAAAAAATTTGTTATAAGAGAAATCAGTTACAATGTTTACATGTAATATATAGCTAGACTGTTCGCTAAAAACTACTTCAAAAAGTGTGCACGTTAAATAGGTTAAAATATTTTTATCACTACACTTATCATAAAGTTATCTTTTATGTTGTAAATATCAAGTTGTAACAAAGTATATGATTTTAAAATAGTTTACAACGTTCATATAAAAACATTTAAAAGTCATTTTAGATGTTAGTGTACTAGGTTCTGCACTGGAAAAACAGCAGCAAGTTTGTTAAACTAATATGACATAAAATAAATAGTTTTATACAATAATGTTATTTTACTTTTAGTTGAAGTATGAAGGACAAAACTAAATAATTAAATGTCAAATTTCTTAAATCATTTTGATGAAACAAAGAAGACAGCTTACTTTTTTTGTCAGTATGAAAACTTTGAATGTTATTTTAAATTAACTACTAGGGATAATTTATATAGATAAACTATTAAATTTTGAGTTATAAATATTCCAAGATTTCTGAAATATTGTCTCTTATATACATTATAGCTAAATTAAAAATATCGTTTTCTTTTTGTTTTTCCTAATATTTAATAAAATTACAGAAAGCAGCTTTTTGTTTAATAGCAAACAATTTTAAAAGTTTTCATACTGATACCAAAAGTAAGCTGTATCCTTTGTTTTATCAAAATGATTTAATAACATTTACACATAGTTATTTAATTTTTTTCTTCATTCATTAACTGTGCAACTAAACGTAAATTAATATTTTTGTTTGAAACTATAAATCCTTTTAACTTTATGTAATTTTTGTTAAAACATGTAGCAGAGTACACATCAGCATGTTATACAAAACAAAAATAATTTGTTAAAATCTCTTATGATTTAATATATTGAAACTTTACTGACCATTTACTATACAATTAAAAAAAACAAGACTCACAAAAAACAGAATGCAGCAAACTAAAAATATTTTGAGCAGTTCTCATTAGTAAAGTACAAAACTATTAACAGCTAAGATTTTTAAACTTATGCAATACTAAATGATCATAAATCAATCAAAAGAACATTAAAATACAAAAAAAACCAGCAACGATTAAATCTAACTAAATTTACCAACAAAAAATAATTATAGGGTAAAGTTATACATTATTATCATGACAATAACAACAGTTGTAAATTAAATAAGAAGGACGGAAATTGACGGAACACTATAAGCTAAATACTTTTGCTTACATTATCCAGGTTTCCTTAACAAAGTACAAATAACTTTCAGTTTAATTAATCAAAAATGTTATTATGATGTTTAATTATTTTAAATCAGTTAAAACTATAGAAATTTGCACACGTAGGGTTTTGTACTAAATTTTCTCCAGTAGAGAAACGTTTTGAATTATTTATAACTTTAACTGGTATATAATCCTTTTTTTTTATGTAGCAAAAATTCTCTATACTCTTTGGAATGCTCTTTTATATAATTTTTTTTAGTGGTTTTCTTATCGTCAATCCGATATAGCCTACTTTACAAAAGCAGCTAAATTGGTAATTTACTATACTTTCATTTAAGTTGGATATCAGATCTTTACCACCTGGTGTTATTAGTAGTTTTGACGCGAAAATAACCCTTGAATTTGCTGCATAAAAAGTTTTTCTGATCATAATTGTTTAATTTTCCTCTCTAAAATATCTGAATTACTAGTTATAAACGGAAATTTTAGAACAACTAAACATTTCTCAGGTCCTAATGGTTTTATCAAAATTTGTCTAGTGTAAATTATTTGTTTTGTTTAATAACTCTAGAGGATATCCATGTTTGTTTAAACTAATACAATACAGTTTAAAAAACTCTAGGGAAAAAACTTTATGTGCACGGTGACACAAAGTTCTGATCAGACTTACTTGTCTCTTTAAAATACTATTAGAGTAAAAATTAAAATAAAAAAGTTTAAAGGTTTTATACAAACACGGACGTTAAAAATCTATTATTTTCTTTTAACTTGTACATCTAAAAAAATAATTTCATTATTGTTTTAGTTTTCAATCGTGAAATTGATAGAACTGTTTAGAATTTTAAAATATTGAAAAATTCATCCATAATTTTCTCACTTCTGACCAACACAAACCAATCATCATCATACCTGAAATACAGTAACTTATTTTTGAAAGAAAAAAAAAACAAATTAACTCGATATGGCCTAGAAAAACTTTAGTCAATATTGGCCCCAAGGGGAATTTCATGGTTATCCCGTCTTGTTGGGAATAAATTAAAGCTGAAATAATGCTACAAGTTAAAAGTTATAACATTTTTTAAAGTTGTTCTTATTTATTGTAGGTTTACTTATCTAATACAACGTAACAATAACAATTTTAATGACCTCTTCCAGGATAATCAAAAACAGTTTTAACGTGAAACACCGCTATAAAAGTATTGTTTGCATCCGTATCCCTAATTTTGTAAACTATTGTTAATAGATTTTTTAAACTATATGTAAAAAGTGTGTTGTAACACTGGTTCAAAAAATCTAAAATCTTAAATTTTTTAGAATCAATAATTATAACATTTATTTTTTCTTAATAGTCAGCTTTGTTTATTAATACAAAAACATCACCTTTGTCAGTTTCAAAAACAATTATTTTTTTAAATTTTTCAAATTTTTAACTACAGTTCTTATTTTTTTATTCAATGAGTTACTTTTTAAAGTTTTGATTTACTGTAATAGTATAAGCCAAAGAAAACAAATTAACTTTCGTTGCAGTTTTTTCATCTGTAGATCTAGGTTTTAACATATAAAGGTGTTTGTAAAACACTCAAATCCCAAAGAAACCATTTTCTTATGCAATTATTTTAAAGGAAGTGAAAACTTGAAGCAAAACTTCTTGTTCAGTTAACAGTCGTTCAGAAAAGTTAAAAACATTATATTCAGCCACAGTATCACATTTTACCATTATCAAGTTGTTCAACTTCTTACTATTGTCCTTTATATATTTTTTTCAATTGAAACTTCTTTCAGATAACTTTTAATTTTTTCAAAATCTTATAGAACCAAAATTTTCTATATTTTATATGCTTGTTTCAAAATTGCTGATTCAAGATATCTTTTGTTTTTTTAATTTTCAGATCTTCAGAACTGAACAATAAATTTTCCACTCTACTAAATATTTTAACTGGGATTTATTTTATTCTAAACTCTATCAATTTAAAAATGGTCAATTTTATAAAAAAAATTCCGAAAACTTTTGAAGCAACTTTTGCTTAGTACCTTTACAATGTGTGAATTACTTGAATTACTTGTTACACAGCTTTAAGATTAAAAAAAAAAAACCACTTATATTTTTTTTAACATAAAAACTCATTTTATTTAATTAAAAAGCTATTTGTATTTTGTAATAAAAAATGTATATATGTATTTAAAATGCTATTTAAAAATTCAAGCTTAGTTAAGTTTCTAAAAAAATATTTTACACTTATAGATGGTTCTATACCGGGGTTTCCTAAACTTTTTTTAAAAGGCCCCCTTTAAAGAAATTTAAAAAAAAACTTTTGCCCCTTAAACAAGATTTATCAAAAAAACAGACTTTTTATTTTGCTCTTTATCGTCAACTCCAGAATATTTGTATGTTTCAATTTGTAACCTCATGGACCCCCGTGGCTCCTTTGCTGCTTATGGCTTTCTAAATTTCTGTAATGGCCACTAAGGGAGCCACTTGGCTCAGTTTGGGAAACATGTTCTATGCGGTAAATTAATACAGCATTTAAATCTATATGTAGAAAAAGTTTTATTTACTACTGTTTTTGATTTCTATAAAAATTTAAGGGGAAAAGCATAAAAATAGTCTTAAAAATAAAATGTTTACTAAAATTACCTTTAAAAGTCGTAAAACCTCGTCAATGATTTTAAAGTTGCTAACTTTTTGTTGCGTTAAGTTAACGTTGTGTTATTTTTACAGATAGGTTTAATGCAACTAATCATGTAAAAAAACCTAATAAGTAGTAACTTTGTTTTTTAACGTTTATTATTCTTTTAGACTTCATAGATGTTTAAAAATAAATTACTCAAATTTAGCCTGGCTAGGTATTAAATATGCACAGAGTTTATTTTTTATACGATTCTTTAGTTATGCACGTGTCGTCACTTTTGGGGTAGCTTTCAAGTTTGCACGAGCGTACAAAATTGCAATAGGGCACAAAGTTGCACGAAGATACTTTTGCATGAAGACACTTTTGCACGAGTTGAATTTTTTATTTATTTATTTATTTTTTATTAATTTTTTTATTAATTTTATTCTTTAATTTTTTATTAATTTTATTTTACTATTACTGTTACCCCTAACCCTTACCCTCGGTCGGTAGCTTTTTCTTTGTTTTTTGTAAATATATCTTTTAGTTTTTTTTCTGTGTTTTTTATTGTGTATATAATTTTTTTTAACTCTCGTGCAAAATTAAAACTTGTGCAATATTGACCCTTGGTGTAAATTGTCTTCGTGCAATTTAGTTCCCTCGTGCAAAAGTATCTTCGTGCAATTTTCTGCCCTCGTGCAATTTAGTACCTCGTGCAATTTTGACACGTTCCCTCATTTTTGCTACCGTGTAACTTTCTATCGAGTTGTAACTTTTATACAGATGACTATTTTCACACAAGTCATAGTTTTTACTTTTGATTTATACTATTTGTTGTAAAGTGTTGTAAATAAAAATGAGTAGCTTCTAGATAGTATGATAACTTTTCAATAATTTATCTAGTCTTCAAAAGAGCACATAAAAAAACAAAAGAGCACATTAAAAAATAACATGTTTGAAATAATTAAAAGTAATAACTAGTACTAAGCAAAGAAAATCTTAATTTAAACTGTTTTTGTATAAAACCTTTTAAACTGTGATAGTTTGTTTACATATTTAGTTTACATTATTAAATATTATAAAACAACTTACTGTTAATATAATTTAAAATATTTTTTTTCTAGTACGCAAGTGATTTTTTTACTGACTAAGTTTCGCTGATCATAAAATACTAGACAGCTCTACAGAGTCATATTCGTCAGTAAAAAGATTGTTTGCAAACAAATTCAGTTGTTATTTTAATTATACAAACAGGTAAGTTGTTCAATGATATCTAACAGTCTAAGTTAAATTTCAAAAACTTGTAATGCAGTTTAAAACTTTATAATTGAAAGATGTTACGATTATTGATTTTTTTAGTTTGTTTGTTTTAAATGCTAGTAATTTCTTTAAATATTTTTAAACGTTTTTTTATTGGATTTTCTTAAGATTAAAAACCCTCATACGTTGTATCTTACAATTAAAATAAAATTAAACTAATTTTCATAACTTTTTTACAAACGTTAAAGCAAAAATGAAAGATATTTTCAAATCATTGCTAATGGAAAACTTTATATCCTTTTAAAGGTTATATAATAAACACATTTATAACTAAAATACTCTATTAGATAAGTTAATAACTTTAAAATTTAAGACAAAAAAATTTTTAATAAAAAAAAAACAAATACTTAATTAGTTTTGTATTTTCCTACTTTGTTTAAATAACTATTAATAAGATTTAAAATGTTATGCTAAGTAAAAATACAGCTAAATCTAAAATAGTGTTGAAATTAAATAATCTTCTCTGTACAAGACATTTTTCAAAACATATATTATTCACAGTTTTTAAAATTCCATATATTTATGCGTTTTTTTAATAACTAAGAGCAAGACTTAGGGTTGCCACGCAAAATTTAAAAATTCAGCCTGACTTTTACCTTTCTCTTAGGTATGCGTTTTAAACTTGCACTTCTAGTTAAGTATGCAGTACGAGTACGCATATTTATAAGTACGTTTTTGAGTACCCATATTTTGACAGGTACGCATTTTAGTACGCACATCTTATTCAGTACACATTTTTGAACCAATGTAATGAAACCAACATTTAAATTATATTTTTAAAGCGTTTGAATAAATACGGAATTTTCAGTAACAATAAAAACATTTGATAATTTTTCTTAAAACAATTTTCTCAATTTACCAAAACAGCATCGTTTATTCGAAGAGCTAATTTCGTTCCAATGCGTATATATCGGTGTTTGTCTTTCAAATACGCGTTAGTTGTTATATGTACTGCAAGACGATTCAACAAGTTAAGCTCAACTTTTGGTTTCGAGAATCAAGAATATAAAATCACGAGCTTTAAAACGTATACATCGTTATATACGACGTTTGTGTAATGATTTAAACAGTTTTCTTTCAGCTTGTTGTTATTGATATATTAATAAAAATTACTTTACATTGATTTAAGTGTGTTTAGTTTATAACTTAGAAACATAACTTAGTAATAAGTTACTTTAGATCGTAAGTAAATTAGTCAGTTTACTCGTAATTACTTGGAAACCACGTAAATAAAACATAACCAGTATCATAAATATAACCACTGTGGTTTTACCAAAATAAAAACTTTCTGTCAAGTTTCTTTTTTATTAAAGCTAGAAATTCTTAGCTACTAACTTTTGTAGTATTTATTATTGAGTAGCTGTTGTGTTGAGAATGTGTACTTCAGCGAAAGATAACTGTAATAATAAGTTATTTGAATGTAAAAATAGTTGATAAAACTTAATTATTAAAAAATTTGCTCTGAACTAGGTGTACCTTGAATTGTGTGAGGGTCATAATAACAATCCGAAATTTTTTTAGGCTGAACGTTTTAAAAAATTAAAATTAAGTGGTCAACAAGAAAAAAACAGTAAAATTATACTCCATTGAGATAACTTAAAGCTACATATACAAAAAAAAAACAAATTTATATGATATAATTTAATAAAAAGTAGCAGACTTTACATGAAATATAAATCACATTTAAAATGTCAGTAAAATTTCTAGGTAATAAATAAACTTAAAATAAACATATGTAATAAACTTTAAAAACTATCATAAAAGTCAATAAAAAAGCATTGTTTCATTTAATAAAACATAAAGTATATAAAATTGTTATTGATAAAAGCTTTATTTTCTAATTTTTATAATAATTAAGCTTATACCATATTGTGTAGCTTATAATAATTTTACTTTAAAACTAAAATTCACGTTAAGCTCATAATTAATCACATAAGTTACTTTATGAAATTTTTTAAGTTGAAAAACAATTAGAACCACGATTTTTAACAAATCAAAGCCTGTCGTTTTATCTGACTGTTTTTTCCTCCTAACTATTGAAAAATTTATTACAACTGATAAGAAGTACAACTTTAAAAAATTACTGTTCGGTAATATAAAAAAAAATAAACAATTTTCGATCAAGTATTTATATTCATATCGAAGGGAAATTCATTTATGTGCGGTCTTAACGATAAGTAAAAAATATTATCATAAAATGATCATATACAAATGCAACCAACATTAAAAAAATAAATAGATAAATAATTTAGTATGAGCAATCTAAACATATCGAAATAATTAAAATAAATACTAAATATGGTAGTGCAAAAGGCTTTTTTATTAAAGTGTGCAATTTTTTCGGTATATAAATAATGGGTTTTATAGATAGGTTCTAATTAAAAAAAGTAGCAGCTTATATAAGCTATAAAAAAATACCTATGAGAAAGCATAGTAATAAATAATAAAAAAAAACTTATAAAATAATCAAGTTAAAATCTATTTCACGATTAGTTGTGTTTAAACAATGCTATTTTCTTTCAAACCCGCTTGCAAGAAAAATGTGTATAACGAATTAATCTTACATATTCTTCCAACTTCATCGTTATATTCAATTTTTTTTGTAATTTTTCTTCCTGCTGCAAAAATTGTTTAGATAAATTTTATCAAGTTTTATTTAAGTTTTTATTTCCAGAAACTGATAACAGATACTTTACAACTCACCAATAAAGTAGAAATTATCCGATTTGAAATAACTTTTTAACAACTTACTTTTTGAACTTGTACTTCTTTTCAGTAGCATGTTGGTTCACTGATGTTTTGAAATCATTGTTATGTTGAGGGCAAGCTGCACTTGATGAATACAAATTTTGTGGCTTTCTAGCGCTTTTAAACCTTCTGTATTCTGTTATCAGATGTTTAAGTTACGTAAATACACTCTTTTATTAGTTTTCACAATTCCACTAAAACTTAAAATATGATAATTACAAAGTTATAAACTAAATATTTATTTTTGTAGATTAATAGAAGTTTAGTATTTCTAACAAAACAATATTTATACATTTTTACCTGTCAAAATTTAATTAATATATTAAACATACTCTAACTCCGTAGTTAATCATAAAAAAATCATGTAATATTTATTAAAGCTTGTCGTAAGAAAATGATGAAAAGTTCTTCAACAGTAAAATGATTTTAATATTTCACTAATTTACCTTTTTTGAAATTCATGGAAACTTAGGTTAACTAAAGTTTCTATTGCAAAAATATTTAAAATCTTTCAATTATTGTATGTACTGAAATTTTTAAATACTTTTAAAGCAATACAAGAGAAGATAACATAAAGAAAATGTCTCTTTTGGTTATTATACTAACAGTTAATGGCAGCTTGTTGTGAAGATAGGCGTTGTTTGACGTATCACTGTAGTAAGACTGGTTTGCGCTATTCACTTCGATGTGGTCCGTAATTGACGTGTAGTTTGAATTAGATCTGTGAATAATTCTTGAAGGTATGGAAGTAAATGGAATTCCTGAATAAATTGCAACTGGAAACACGTCTTCGCTAAGAGCTTCAGGCAGTGTTTGATATTGGTCTGTATCAAAAGTTTAAAAACTTAACTAACTTATCGCTATAAAACTTAATTAATAACCTAATCTTTAAAATTGACTAAAAACAGCTGTATTTTAAAAGTTAAATTGCAAACTAGTAGGGCTTTTCTTACTATTTAGATTATCCTTGAAATTATTATTTTCGTTTTGTCTTTTAACATTTTCTTCAACTTTGTTCAAATTAGGAGAACTGTGTGAATTTAATTGATCGTCACCGGACGTATTGTTCTTCAAGCTCTCAATGTTAATACCAGTCATTGATCTATAACAAATAAAATTTTGCTATTTAAAGTAGTAAAAAAATGGTTACACACTAGGTTTGTCTCAAAAAAAAATCCTTAGCTATAATAAAGCTAAAAAAATTTAAGTCAATTTTTATCTTTATAATAAAAGACCTACACGTTTATATCATCAGTTAACAAAAAATCTACAATAAAGATCAGAATTAAGAAAGCAAAACTAAATGTATTAAAAGTTTCAAACAAAAAGATAAATAACAAACTGGCATTTTCTTAGTGCTTCATTTGCAGTAAGATTTTTTCTGCTATCGAAATCACTAGATAGCGACGGAAGAGATGCGGTCGGTGTTGTTGCTTCTGAATTTTCATATAATCATTTTGTCTTCCGAGTTCCTTAGTAAAAAAAAATATAAACTTTAATGTGTGTAATATTAAACGTACCTAAATTATTTTAACATACGATTGAAAATTTACCTTGATAAAAAAAGTAGACAAGAATAGTCTAATAAAAAAATTAAACATTATAAAGGTTCTATTTTTAACAAGTACTTTGCTTTTTTGCTGTAATATCTCTGTATAAATTGAACAACTGTATTTGGTTAGGTAGATAACAAATTTATTTAAACGTTTTGCTTTTTTTATGTAATAAAATAGTATGAAAGTATTAATATGACAAAAAATAATAACTATAGATCTAAAAAAAATCCGATATAATTATAGTGTCAATGTAATTAATATAAAAATAAAGTATTAATATAATATTTTAGATTTTCAAATAACCAGAACTCACTCTTTTCGAAACACCAATACTAATTTAGAACAATAAAAAATCCATGAAAACTTTATTAAATTATGCTAATGATTTTTAAATAGTAAATATAAGTAAAGAAATTTCATGGATGCACTTTGTGTAAGTAAAATCAATTTTCATTAGAAAGTGCTCAACAAGCTGTCGTTTCAAATCACACTATTACTATTTAACTTTTCTTATTTTATTCTCGTAAGACTTTGTGCATTATTCGCTTAGAATTAAGTAATAAGTTTTTTTATTTATATACTAAGTTTTAATATGGCATTATAAAAGTTGGTTACGTGAAATATAAAAACTAGACTGTATTATTGATTTTCCTATTATATTTTTTTGACTTTTAGAGCTAACAACTTTAGAAAATTTCTATTTTTATCCGAATGGAATTTACTTTATATTAAGTAAAAACTAAAATAAACATTGCAACCTTTTTAAAGTTAAAATCATTATATACATATATGAAATAAAAACTCACTATACAAGAAACAGCTCTTGACATAGATTTGATTGAATTATCATTTATCATAAGCCGATTCATTGTATCATTTATATCTTCTGTGCTTAAATCATCTACCACTTCTGTTTTTTTTTTGTTTACTTATATTATTTGAAATTTGTCTTTTTAAAAGAAACTAATTCAGAACAAAAATTCCTTAAACAGTTTATAAAGAAACTTAATTTATCAAAATTCTTACACTTTGTTTTTAATTTTTGGAGAATATTAATAAATATTTACATTAAATTTCATTTTTTTTTTGATAAGGTTACCAAGTCAATAATAATGACTTAATTTTTATTTGTAAATAAAACATAGAAGTTTTATTATCAAAAATACTATTACAAAAAAGTTTATAAACAGAAATCTTCAAAAAATTACTTAAAATTCGGATGTAAATTTGTCTAGATGCTGTACAACTTTTATAAGACATTCAAAATTGTCAAAGGAGTTTTGTAAAACTTTTCAAGAAAATAATTGTAGCATAACATACTCGTAATTTTGAGTATATAATGAGTTAGATAAAATCAATATAAATTAATACAAAAGTATCGATATAAAACTAATCAAACCATCAGAAACAGATTTTATTTTGTCCAAAGTAAGCGATTGCTCCATGTGAGCTGCCGGTTTAAAACTAGGATTGTTGCCACTGATGAATCCATCAGACACTTTCCAATGAGACACATTGCTCATCTCCGAGTCTTGCCTCTGTCTTCGGCGTCTTCTCAAAAGAGTTTCTTGAATGCCATTCACTTTATTCGAAAATTTTATTTATTACTTTATGCAACTTGCAAGTAAGTTCTGCATTGCAGAAGGAAATTGTCTATGTTTGAAAACTTTGTTTTAAGTAAAACAAACTTTATCATTTTAGTATTAATCTTTCTTAAACTCTATTTTTTTCAACAATAAGAAAGTTCAAAACTATAAGCACTAAATAAATTAGATTTATCAAATAATCATGAACTTACTTTTAAAAGGAAAGTTGTCATCATCACTACCATAACCCTGCATAATATTGTTTTCAGTACCAACTTTTTTACTTGGTTTAGTACTGAACAGCATTTGATTAGAACGCTGAATCTGTAAGTACATCTGCATTGTCTGAAATTAAAACTTATGTTATAGGTGATACCAGGAAATAATTTTACTATAACTTAATTAAAATTATTAAAATTAACTCATGGTTGCTATAAACATAAAAAACTTTTTACTACACTGTAATTTACT
>NW_028140452.1:0-26207 GCF_965202585.1 Thalia democratica | reverse complement strand
AGCCAGTTTAAAACTATACAGTAGTCAGAATGTACAGTAGTCTCCTTATGAGAGGCAGACTAAAAAAGCAAAAAGGACTATTTCACTAAAATCACATATTTTCCTACTCTTTTTGAGATAATTCCTTCCGATTTTTAGGAAATGTTGCAGCAACATTTAGAAAATTATGCTGCAAAAAAATTAAAAAAATATTTAAAAACTTTTGTACCAGTTTTCAATTCATACAAACAATACATGGCAATCAAAAAATATCAATTAGACCTATAACAGGGATAAGTTTAAATTTTTGACATTTAAATTTTTCTTAATTTTCTTTTAATAGCTTTCTATTTAAGTTGTGTGTGCCTTTATTTAAAGTTTAAATTTGTTAATTTTTAAGCATTAAAATAGATATTATAAGTTTATAATATATATATAATATTTAAACATTGTTTTTTCAAGTCACAGCTCTATTTTATTGTTAATTTTTTTAACCACAGCTTTTTTTCTTTACATCTTGAATGAGATTAGGTTCCATATAAAACAGCAAATATCTTGAAATCACTAAAAATCTATCTCCTCTTACCTACGTTTTTTGAGACAATTACCTCAAACTTTTAGGAACTGTTTCTTGCAATGTGTAGAAAATTCTGTCAGAACAAAAAGTAAAGTAATTAAAATTAAAATTTTGTAACAAAATAAACTAAAAAAATTGTTTTATTTACTTTAGTGTTTTTGTTTTTAATTATTTAAATTTTGTTTTGACAGAAATTTTTAAAGATTACATGGAACACTTCAATAAGTTTGAGGTAATTATCTCAAAAAAAAAAAAACAGTGGAGAAGATATATTTATAGTGAAATAGTCTTTTATAACCTTTTTAGTTTGCCCTCTTATAAGGAACCTTTTTTTTGTTTGTTTTAATTACTTTTTGTTTTATTTTAATGATATAAAATCTACAAAAAGCTAAATTTTTGCTGAAACTATTTATAAAAATCTAAGTTAAAAATATTTCAGATTACAATTGCATTTTTTAATATAGAATTAAATATAAAAAATATTTGTCCTTAATGTCAGATACTATTACATATAAACAGTTTTACTGAATTGAATTATTTGTTGTTTATAAAATTATTTAAAATTGTTGAGTTTAATATTCTCATAGAATTTAGTAGTTTAAATTTTAGACTACAAGTCTTTTTGTGCACCCAGGTCCTTTGACCTAAGTGCTTTTTGAGCATACTTTTTTGTTTTGATTTTTATTCAATAACCTTACTTCAGTTAGTATTCAAAGATTAAGCTATTTGTAATTTAAACAGTTTGATGTGATTCTGGGTTAATTTTGGTGGTAGTTATCACATTATGTTTATTGAACAACAAAAAACACCCGAAACAATTGGACCTGGTAGACAAGAAACCTATCAGTAATTGAGTTGTACACCGCTTTGATACAGTTTAAACATGGTTGTATTGACTTGTAGTGGTAATTTTTTGTTAAAACTTACTTGGGTAGCTTCATGATTTTCTTTGAACTTTTTATTCTTGGAATTTTAACCTTGGAAGTTCTACAAATGGTGTGCAACCAAGAGTCTTTTATTTTTTTCTTTAAAGGTAGAAAAACATCAAAACTCCCCTTTGCAAAGATAAACGCTTATACTATAAAGGATAGATTTTGTTATTATTTTAACTTGGTTAACTAAAACTTAAATATTAATGGGTAAGTAAAATTATACTTGATGTACTACACTAAATTATAGCAGAAAACTTTTATCATTGCAAAGTCTAGAGTTTGTATTTTCTACTAAGAAAAAAAGTGTCTCAACCAGAAACAGGTTTTTAGAGTGTCTTGTAAAATGTGAGTGTAAAAAATTTAAATGTTGAGAATTTTCTCTTCAAACAACTATCTCTTTGAAATCATGTACTAAACTTTATATTTCAAAACTTAACAAATTGGACCTCCTTAAACATGTGTATATATTTAAAATTTTCAAGAACAACTATGTGATGTAAGAAAGAAAAATGTGAATGCTCACAACAAAGGTAATTGGATTGAGATCTTAATTGGCTAAGATTTTTTCTGGCTAAGATTCAAAAAAAGACTGAAAACGTTCTGCTTAAATAACTTCATCGCGGTTAATGTTGGCTAAAGTAAAAACTGGCTAATGTTGGCTAAA
Organism: Thalia democratica; assembly: GCF_965202585.1. Taxonomy (NCBI): domain Eukaryota; kingdom Metazoa; phylum Chordata; class Thaliacea; order Salpida; family Salpidae; genus Thalia; species Thalia democratica. Next base: position 24,055 of record NW_028140452.1, on the reverse strand, counting down.
GTAAAAACTTGGCTAAGATTTTTTTCTGGCTAAGATTCAAAAAAATTAATAAAAAGCTAAAGTAACAATAAAAAGGCTTACAAACTGATGAAAAAATAAAAGCAAAAAACATAAATAAAAAAACTCAGTTTTAACTAATTTAAAACTCGAACTAAAAAAATTAAATCATAACAATTTTAAAAAAATCTAAACAAAAAAACTTAAGTTTTTAAACCTTATTAAATATAAATACTGTTGATGGTTATTATTTATTAAACTAAAAAAAGCTTTGAGAAAAGTCATATCACTATTGACGATTTTAAAAATAGTAATAATAAAAGTAAAGTATTTTACGAAGTACCTTTTATACATTAAATATATATTATTAAAACTTCGCGAGTAATTGTTTTAAGAACCTTGTATATTAGGCAATCGAGTCATACACTATTGATGAATTTGAAAATAGTATTAAAAAAAGTAAAGTACTTTACAAAGTACCTCTTATACATGAAAAATCTAATATTAAAACTTCGCGATATCTGTAAAAGTATATGTTTTAGAGCATAAAACTGTTCTTGCATGTAGAGTTTAAAAAGTAAGAACTTTATACAAATTACTATTTTAAGATAATAGAGTTTTTTTTTTCTAAATTTTAAGAGGTTAATTATATCACAGTAAAAATAATTTGTTTCCATACGCCATTTTTTATAAATTAAGCTACATATACTTGTATCCTTTGTTTGATATAAACGTTTATTACCTAACTTTTATAAGTTAAGGTTTTAAATCTCTTTATATCTTGTATAAGTGAACACATAATTTAGTTTCTAAACAACTTAACAACTATTTTAAGTAAACATTAAAACTTTTGAAAAAATATATATAACTGTTACATAAATTTAAATTACATTATTTAATCAGTACAGCCGTTGACATCCTTAAATTTAAATTCGACGAATTTAATTAAAATTTAATCGCGGGCATATTTTATTTAAAGTATTTTAAAACATTTATAAAGCGATTTTGTAAAATATGTTATTAAAATTACTTTTCTTACATGAATAATCTGCGTTTAAAACTTAGTGCTGTATTAAAAAGAATTTGTTAAAGAACTAAACACTGTCCTTGCCATTATCATAACTTCCACAGTTATACTTGAAATCTTGTTAAACTATGTAAAATCGTTCTTAAATGTTACCTAACTTTACCAAAGAAACAAAATGTTTTCATATGTTGTACTTAAATATAGTTATAGTCTTTTTAAAATTACCTTTTTTACGTGAATGATCTGCTATTAAACTTAGCGCTGTAACAAAAAGCATATATTTAAGAACTTAACACTTTTTTTCTAGGGCTCATAACTTCTATGTTTTTACTTGAAATCTTGTCAAACTTTGTAAAATTAATTTTAAATGTTAACAAAACGACCCATTTAAACAAAATTTGTATATATATTGTACTTAAAAAGTTATAGTCTTTTTAAAATTACCTTTTTTACGTGAATGATCTACTATTAAACTTAGCGCTGTAACAAAAAGCATATATTTAAGAACTTAACACTTTGTTTCTAGGGCTCATAACTTCTATGTTTTTACTTGAAATCTTGTCAAACTTTGTAAAATTGTTTTTAAATGTTAACAAAACGACCCATTTAAACAAAATTTGTATATATATTGTACTTAAAAAGTTATAGTCTTTTTAAAATTACCTTTTTTACGTGAATGATCTACTATTAAACTTAGCGCTGTAACAAAAAGCATATATTTAAGAACTTAACACTTTGTTTCTAGGGCTCATAACTTCTATGTTTTTACTTGAAATTTTGTCAAACTTTGTAAAATTGTTTTTAAATGTTAACAAAACGACCCATTTAAACAAAATTTGTATATATATTGTACTTAAAAAGTTATAGTCTTTTTAAAATTACCTTTTTTACGTGAATGATCTGCTATTAAACTTAGCGCTGTAACAAAAAGCATATATTTAAGAACTTAACACTTTGTTTCTAGGGCTCATAACTTCTATGTTTTTACTTGAAATCTTGTCAAACTTTGTAAAATTGTTTTTAAATGTTAACAAAACGACCCATTTAAACAAAATTTGTATATATATTGTACTTAAAAAGTTATAGTCTTTTTAAAATTACCTTTTTTACGTGAATGATCTACTATTAAACTTAGCGCTGTAACAAAAAGCATATATTTAAGAACTTAACACTTTTTTTCTAGGGCTCATAACTTCTATGTTTTTACTTGAAATCTTGTCAAACTTTGTAAAATTGTTTTTAAATGTTAACAAAACGACCCATTTAAACAAAATTTGTATATATATTGTACTTAAAAAGTTATAGTCTTTGTAAAATTACCTTTTTTACGTGAATGATCTGCTATTAAACTTAGCGCTGTAACAAAAAGCATATATTTAAGAACTTAACACTTTGTTTCTAGGGCTCATAACTTCTATGTTTTTACTTGAAATCTTGTCAAACTTTGTAAAATTGTTTTTAAATGTTAACAAAACGACCCATTTAAACAAAATTTGTATATATATTGTACTTAAAAAGTTATAGTCTTTTTAAAATTACCTTTTTTACGTGAATGATCTACTATTAAACTTAGCGCTGTAACAAAAAGCATATATTTAAGAACTTAACACTTTTTTTCTAGGGCTCATAACTTCTATGTTTTTACTTGAAATCTTGTCAAACTTTGTAAAATTGTTTTTAAATGTTAACAAAACGACCCATTTAAACAAAATTTGTATATATATTGTACTTAAAAAGTTATAGTCTTTTTAAAATTACCTTTTTTACGTGAATGATCTGCTATTAAACTTAGCGCTGTAACAAAAAGCATATATTTAAGAACTTAACACTTTGTTTCTAGGGTTCAACTCCCTCTCTACAACGATATTTTTAAAATCACATAACTTTTTAAAATGCAAATAAAATTTACAAACTTAAGTGCTAAGAATCTCAATTAATAATGAAACATATATTGTAACCTATTTTCTGCCACGAATCCAAGCACTTTCATAGCATTTTTAAATTGAGCTGTCTTTTCTAAAAAATACAAAATGGTTAACTAAAAAATATGTTTAAAGTTAAGTTATATAGATACACAGTAATATATTGTTTGAGCACGCTTTTGATAAACTGCTTCTACAGAAGTGCGTATCTAAGAAAGCTAGTTTAAATAAAATGATCCTGTTGAACTCGAGTATCTTGGTTCAAAATAACATATTCTATGAGAGTTGCGCACCTAAAATGACGTAATAAAATTAAATAAAATTAAACACGCTTACTTAAGCTTAAAAGGACGATGCAAAAATGTTTGAATATGAACTTTATGACTTCGTAATTTTTGCAAGTTACCATTCGACAAAAAATTTTCATGATGAATGACTTGACTTCGTCTTTTGCACCAATACTTTCGCACTTTCTTTTTATGGAATGCATCACGTGTGAACCACATAAATGAATCGTGTTGTTGATCATTGATTCAAAGAGTTCTTTTTGTTCTCTTTCTTTAAAAGAGTTGTTGTCAAGATGAAAAAACACATATACAAACATATATATATAACATTTAGTATTAGTTGCATAACAAACCTTCATTATCTAAAATATGGTACGCCATATTCAAATATATTCTAAGTCCGGTTTCGTTGTTTGCAATTGATGCTGCGTGTAAGATTGGTATTGAGCAGTCACATTCTACACGTCTTATTGAAACTGCTATAAAGGTTTTAAAAACATAAAAGCCTTTTTAAAGCGGATGTATAGAAAATATCTTAAATAGAAAAGTTAATTGAAACAAAATTGAAACCTGAAGATAATTTTTGCAAATCGCGTTTGATTAGGTTTAACCATTGGCTGTAGTTGTTTTGGTCTAAATGTTGAGAAATCATGCTACTTACGACAAGTCCTGGGAAGTTGTTCGATGTCGATAAACCAACTGTATATTCATCTTTTCCTACATTTAAGTAAAAAAAATATATAACAAGGAAAATAATTTAGCCTTACAATAAATATTTTACTAACCACTAAATAATGCCACTAAATAAGACAAGTTTTTGTCATCCAGTTTATCGAAAAAGCCCATTGTTGAATCAACATGCAGAACAGAAAAAGGATACTTTTTAAGCTTTTCTTTTGTAAACGCAGATCATTCACGTAAAAAAAGGTAATTTTAAAAAGACTATAACTTTTTAAGTACAATATATATACAAATTTTGTTTAAATGGGTCGTTTTGTTAACATTTAAAAACAATTTTACAAAGTTTGACAAAATTTCAAGTAAAAACATAGAAGTTATGAGCCCTAAAAACAAAGTGTTAAGTTCTTAAATATATGCTTTTTGTTACAGCGCTAAGTTTAATAGTAGATCATTCACGTAAAAAAGGTAATTTTAAAAAGACTATAACTTTTTAAGTACAATATATATACAAATTTTGTTTAAATGGGTCGTTTTGTTAATATTTAATAACAATTTTACAAAGTTTGACAAGATTTCAAGTAAAAACATAGAAGTTATGAGCCCTAGAAAAAAAGTGTTAAGTTCTTAAATATATGCTTTTTGTTACAGCGCTAAGTTTAATAGTAGATCATTCACGTAAAAAAGGTAATTTTAAAAAGACTATAACTTTTTAAGTACAATATATATACAAATTTTGTTTATATGCGTCGTTTTGTTAACATTTAAAAACAATTTTACAAAGTTTGACAAGATTTCAAGTAAAAACATAGAAGTTATGAGCCCTAGAAATAAAGTGTTAAGTTCTTAAATATATGCTTTTTGTTAGAGCGCTAAGTTTAATAGCAGATCATTCATGTAAAAAAGGTAATTTTAAAAAGACTATAACTTTTTAAGTACAATATATATACAAATTTTGTTTAAATGGGTCGTTTTGTTAACATTTAAAATTAATTTTACAAAGTTTGACAAGATTTCAAGTAAAAACATAGAAGTTATGAGCCCTAGAAAAAAAGTGTTAAGTTCTTAAATATATGCTTTTTGTTACAGCGCTAAGTTTAATAGTAGATCATTCACGTAAAAAAGGTAATTTTAAAAAGACTATAACTTTTTAAGTACAATATATATACAAATTTTGTTTAAATGCGTCGTTTTGTTAACATTTAAAATTAATTTTACAAAGTTTGACAAGATTTCAAGTAAAAACATAGAAGTTATGAGCCCTAGAAACAAAGTGTTAAGTTCTTAAATATATGCTTTTTGTTACAGCGCTAAGTTTAATAGCAGATCATTCACGTAAAAAAGGTAATTTTAAAAAGACTATAACTTTTTAAGTACAACATATATACAAATTTTGTTTATATGCGTCGTTTTGTTAACATTTAAAATTAATTTTACAAAGTTTGACAAGATTTCAAGTAAAAACATAGAAGTTATGAGCCCTAGAAACAAAGTGTTAAGTTCTTAAATATATGCTTTTTGTTACAGGGCTAAGTTTAATAGCAGATCATTCATGTAAAAAAGGTAATTTTAAAAAGACTATAACTTTTTAAGTAAAACATATATACAAATTTTGTTTAAATGCGTCGTTTTGTTAACATTTAAAAACAATTTTACAAAGTTTGACAAGATTTCAAGTAAAAACATAGAAGTTATGAACCCTAGAAAAAAAGTGTTAAGTTCTTAAATATATGCTTTTTGTTACAGCGCTAAGTTTAATAGTAGATCATTCACGTAAAAAAGGTAATTTTAAAAAGACTATAACTTTTTAAGTACAATATATATACAAATTTTGTTTAAATGCGTCGTTTTGTTAACATTTAAAATTAATTTTACAAAGTTTGACAAGATTTCAAGTAAAAACATAGAAGTTATGAGCCCTAGAAACAAAGTGTTAAGTTCTTAAATATATGCTTTTTGTTACAGCGCTAAGTTTAATAGCAGATCATTCACGTAAAAAAGGTAATTTTAAAAAGACTATAACTTTTTAAGTACAATATATATACAAATTTTGTTTAAATGGGTCGTTTTGTTAACATTTAAAAACAATTTTACAAAGTTTGACAAGATTTCAAGTAAAAACATAGAAGTTATGAGCCCTAGAAACAAAGTGTTAAGTTCTTAAATATATGCTTTTTGTTACAGCGCTAAGTTTAATAGCAGATCATTCACGTAAAAAAGGTAATTTTAAAAAGACTATAACTTTTTAAGTACAATATATATACAAATTTTGTTTAAATGGGTCGTTTTGTTAACATTTAAAAACAATTTTACAAAGTTTGACAAGATTTCAAGTAAAAACATAGAAGTTATGAGCCCTAGAAACAAAGTGTTAAGTTCTTAAATATATGCTTTTTGTTACAGCGCCAAGTTTAATAGCAGATCATTCATGTAAAAAAGGTAATTTTAAAAAGACTATAACTATATTTAAGTACAATATATATACAAATTTTGTTTAAATGGGTCGTTTTGTTAACATTTAAAAACAATTTTACAAAGTTTGACAAGATTTCAAGTAAAAACATAGAAGTTATGAGCCCTAGAAACAAAGTGTTAAGTTCTTAAATATATGCTTTTTGTTACAGCGCTAAGTTTAATAGCAGATCATTCACGTAAAAAAGGTAATTTTAAAAAGACTATAACTTTTTAAGTACAATATATATACAAATTTTGTTTAAATGCGTCGTTTTGTTAACATTTTCAATTAATTTTACAAAGTTTGACAAGATTTCAAGTAAAAACATAGAAGTTATGAGCCCTAGAAACAAAGTGTTAAGTTCTTAAATATATGCTTTTTGTTACAGCGCCAAGTTTAATAGCAGATCATTCATGTAAAAAAGGTAATTTTAAAAAGACTATAACTTTTTAAGTACAATATATATACAAATTTGGTTTAAACGCGTCGTTTTGTTAACATTTAAAAACAATTTTACAAAGTTTGACAAGATTTCAAGTAAAAACATAGAAGTTATGAGCCCTAGAAACAAAGTGTTAAGTTCTTAAATATATGCTTTTTGTTACAGCGCTAAGTTTAATAGCAGATCATTCATGTAAAAAAGGTAATTTTAAAAAGACTATAACTTTTTAAGTACAATATATATACAAATTTTGTTTAAATGCGTCGTTTTGTTAACATTTAAAAACAATTTTACAAAGTTTGACAAGATTTCAAGTAAAAACATAGAAGTTATGAGCCCTAGAAACAAAGTGTTAAGTTCTTAAATATATGCTTTTTGTTACAGCGCTAAGTTTAATAGTAGATCATTCACGTAAAAAAGGTAATTTTAAAAAGACTATAACTTTTTAAGTACAATATATATACAAATTTGGTTTAAATGGGTCGTTTTGTTAACATTTTAAATTAATTTTACAAAGTTTGACAAGATTTCAAGTAAAAACATAGAAGTTATGAGCCCTAGAAACAAAGTGTTAAGTTCTTAAATATATGCTTTTTGTTACAGCGCTAAGTTTAATAGTAGATCATTCACGTAAAAAAGGTAATTTTAAAAAGACTATAACTTTTTAAGTACAATATATATACAAATTTTGTTTAAATGGGTCGTTTTGTTAACATTTAAAATTAATTTTACAAAGTTTGAAAAGATTTCAAGTAAAAACATAGAAGTTATGAGCCCTAGAAACAAAGTGTTAAGTTTTTAAATATATGGTTTTTGTTACAGCGCCAAGTTTAATAGCAGATCATTCATGTAAAAAAGGTAATTTTAAAAAGACTATAACTTTTTAAGTACAATATATATACAAATTTTGTTTAAATGGGTCGTTTTGTTAACATTTAATAACAATTTTACAAAGTTTGACAAGATTTCAAGTAAAAACATAGAAGTTATGAACCCTAGAAAAAAAGTGTTAAGTTCTTAAATATATGCTTTTTGTTACAGCGCTAAGTTTAATAGCAGATCATTCACGTAAAAAAGGTAATTTTAAAAAGACTATAACTATATTTAAGTACAACATATGAAAACATTTTGTTTCTTTGGTAAAGTTAGGTAACATTTAAGAACGATTTTACATAGTTTAACAAGATTTCAAGTATAACTGTGGAAGTTATGATAATGGCAAGGACAGTGTTTAGTTCTTTAACAAATTCTTTTTAATACAGCACTAAGTTTTAAACGCAGATTATTCGTGTAAGAAAAGTAATTTTAATAACATATTTTACAAAATCGCTTTATAAATATTTTAAAATACTTTAAATAAAATATGCCCGCGATTAAATTTTAATTAAATTCGTCGAATTTAAATTTAAGGATGTCAACGGCTGTACTGATTAAATAATGTAATTTAAATTTATGTAACAGTTATATATATTTTTTCAAAAGTTTTAATGTTTACTTAAAATAGTTGTTAAGTTGTTTAGAAACTAAATTATGTGTTCACTTATACAAGATATAAAGAGATTTAAAACCTTAACTTATAAAAGTTAGGTAATAAACGTTTATATCAAACAAAGGATACAAGTATATGTAGCTTAATTTATAAAAAATGGCGTATGGAAACAAATTATTTGTACTTTGATATAATTAACCTCTTAAAATTTAGAAAAAAAAAACTCTATTATCTTAAATAAGTATTTTGTATAAAGTTCTTACTTTTTAAACTCTACATGCAAGAACAGTTTTATGCTCTAAAACATATACTTTTACAGATATCGCGAAGTTTTAATATTAGATTTTTCATGTATAAGAGGTACTTTGTAAAGTACTTTACTTTTTTTAATACTATTTTCAAATTCATCAATAGTGTATGACTCGATTGCCTAATATACAAGGTTCTTAAAACAATTACTCGCGAAGTTTTAATAATAGATATTTAATGTATAAAAGGTACTTCGTAAAATACTTTACTTTTATTATTACTATTTTTAAAATCGTCAATAGTGATATGACTTTTCTCAAAGCTTTTTTTAGTTTAATAAATAATAACCATCAACAGTATTTATATTTAATAAGGTTTAAAAACTTAAGTTTTTTTGTTTAGATTTTTTTAAATTGTTATGATTTAATTTTTTAGTTCGAGTTTTAAATTAGTTAAAACTGAGTTTTTTTATTTATGTTTTTTGCTTTTATTTTTTCATCAGTTTGTAAGCCTTTTTATTGTTACTTTAGCTTTTTATTAATTTTTTTGAATCTTAGCCAGAAAAAAATCTTAGCCAAGTTTTTACTTTAGCCAACATTAGCCAGTTTTTACTTTAGCCAACATTAGCCGCGATGAAGTTATTCAAGCAGAACGTTTTCAGTCTTTTTTTGAATCTTAGCCAGAAAAAATCTTAGCCAATTAAGATCTCAATGGTCAATGGAGGGGTGTGGAGAAAGATATTTCGGTCATCGAGCTGCACACCATTTACTTGTAACATTCTACTTCGAGCTAACTTTAAAACAATAATGAAAAAATAAAAACAAAAATGATGATGTCCTTGACAAGATATCAAATTTTATGTGTGGTGTACGACTCGATAACCGAATGGTTTTTTGTACACCATGTCTTTGAACCATCATTTTTTAATGCTTGTTTTTTTTTTGTTCAACAAGCAGTTCAATATTCAATCTTATATTTTATTGTAAAACCAAGTACATTGACTATTAAGCACTTGACTGAGTACAAAAAAAAAGCTTGTAAACGGCTCTCTTTTTAAAAAATAAACATTCAACACTCCAATCACTATTAGAGATCAGGGGTCGACAGCCTTTTTAAAAGTAACGTAATAAGCTAGCAATCCTTAAAATAAATATTTGCTTTTTTTGCCCTTGTTTTTACTTTTTAAATGTTTTGCTTATTGGTCTACTTTTAGCAGCTATGTGCCACTTTCTCAGAAAAAGTTGCTTATGGGCAGCACTATATGAAAAAAAGTGTTTCTAAAACTGTAGTTTATTTAAACAATTTTAGTAATCGTTAAAAATATATTATTATAAACTAAAATAAAGTATCTAACAAAAATGCACAAGTATTTACTAGCTGTTAAGTTAAGCTTCTAATTAAAAGGTTTTACCACAAAAACTTTTATCAAATTAATCTCAAAAAAATTTAATTTTCATTGAAAAAACGGTTTTTTGCTTTGCGGGTTGCAGTTTTGCGAGCATATAAAATAATTTAAAGTTATATGCAATATTTGGTGTAGCATTAATATAGTTTTTGCTATTTGTAAAAATATAAACACGATATTTATTTTAAAATATGGTCATAACAATAAAAAAACAATTATAGATTAGGCTTTTATAAGTAATAAATTAAAAAAACATATTTTTGCTATAATTTTCCTAAATTACGAAACAAGTAACAATAGAAAAAACTAAATGTTACAAGCTATATTTAAAAAGATGCTAATACTACAGTTATTATAAATAAATCCTCATGTAAGGGGACACATAAGGATTTGTATTTCAAATTTTGTAAATTTACGAATTGATTTTGTAGTTATTTAAGTTTTAAATAATATTTACACAATTCTGTAAACTTTAAATATTGTTCAAAAATATTTTTTCAGGTATTTTGTTTAAATAGTTTAAAAAAAAAACACTTTCTAAAGCTCCGTCAAATTGAAAAACTAAAGTATATCTATATTAATACTATCGACTTTACCTTTTCCTTCCTAATCTCAAACAGGAGGTTGAAAGGCTATTGAAATTAGAAGAAAAAAGCATAGTTGTCGTGAGACTGGTCAAAGTGGTCAAGTTCCTCTAGTATTGCCTAATAATCCTAAAGCTCAACTACTTAAAAATGAAATTCCCGAAAACTTTTCATAATTCTAGTCCACGTTTGAAACAAGTACAGCCGCTCAGGAAAACGAGCAACAAGATTTAGTTGATCAAGAGATTGAGATATAATTATTTTTTTTAATAAGGAGAATTTACTAGGAACAGATTAAAAAACTGAAGTCTTATCTTGATGGAAATAAAACAAAAAAAGATACCCACATCTTCCTAAGTTCGCAAAGAAGTATTTTTTGGCCTCTCCATCTTCTTATTATTCTGGAAGATTGTTTTCTAAAGCTAGTAACTTGTACGAGCAAAAACATAGCCAATTCCTTCCAAAGACTGGCGAATAACTTGTATTTCTTCATTAAGTCTATAAAAAGCTTGAAAAGGTTTCTTTGTAGTTTAATAGCGTGAGTGTGAGAAAATATCTTAAAAATTTACTTTTCTTTGAATATCAAAACAGTTACTAAAGAAAATAATCCTAATTCTTTAGTTAAAACTGTTGTGTATAAAATTTTAATCAAAGCTTATCAAAAAAAAAATTTTTTAAGCATTTTAACATTTAATTTTCTTTTCTATTACACCATTTAAGGTACAAAATTTAACTTTAATTGTATAAATAGCTTGTAATCATATCATAAGGTTTTAAATGAGATTTCGTATAAAAAAAATACTTTTGCCTTGACTGTACGATGTTTTATTTTTTTGTTAGTGTTCAAAAGAATACAGTTTAGAAATATTATTTTGTTTCTTTTTTTATAAGACCTACGATTACATATTTTTTACTAAACTAGTGGACGTGGTATAACAATATTTATTTTTTACAAATTTGTTGTTTATTAACAGTACACAAATATTAAAACTTTTAGGATTAAGATCCAGATCCGGCCGGATCCTAATTAGTACTTTAATTTTAAGCAAACATATCTAAGTTGAATTATAAATAACTTGAAATACAATTTTATTTTTTATCAATTTAAATTCAATTGTTTACATTAATACTGTTTAAGCAAGGAAGTAGGTATTAAAGTTTAATTATTTTCAGAAAAGATTAAAATAATAATACCAATAAGAACTAAACTGGATTAAATCAAGTTTAATTTGTATACACTGATGGTGTAATTGTAAGAAATAGTACTAAGTTTGGTTATGTCGAAAACAGTAAGTTGATTTTTTTTCGTATTTTAAAAAATATTTGCAAACAAAAGTTTTAACTAGGTTAAATATTTAAAACTAATAAAATTTTATAGTTGATTTTTTAAGACCAAACTGACTTAGATTTTTAGAAAAAATAAGTTAATATTTTTATTTAGTACCTACACAATATTCTCATAGACTATAGTACAAAAGTTGGCCGCCTTTTACAAGTTAGTTTTCAGATTTATTTAAAGCTAATTTGCTTTAAATTTTAAATTTTTGGTTAAAAGTGTATGATGAAAACACAATTGTAGTTAAAATTGATAGAATTAATAATTGTAAATAAAGACTTCTGTTTACTCTAAGTCAATTTAAAGTTTTAAGTTTAAAAATTTTAATAAAGTTTACAATGATGGTTGTTATGCACAAGTTTGATTTTAATTGAAATTTTTTCTTGTGCCCCAATTTGCTAACCCCTTGTCTAATACAGTCCGTAAAGCTAATAAATTACTGATAAACTTAATTCTGGGTTTATAAATATTTTTACAGTTGTAAGTGCTACTATTACTGAAAAAATTTTAATGGTTTTAAAAAATTTGAAGAAGAAACTTTTGTTGATAAAATGCGTACAGCTATAACAATACACCATTAAAAACAAACGTTTAAACATTAAGTAAAAAAAAATCTGTGTTTTATTATATAGTCTTACTTTTTTAGTTGGTACAAAATCTTTGGTTAACGATGAAAAATAACTGAAGTTTAATGATCAAGTCGGTAGCTCATCTAATTTCAAAATCTATTATTTCATGTTATAACAAAATAAAAATGAGAATACGTGACGTTAGCAGACTGAAGTGAAATTATAAGTTATATAAACATTTTTCTTTTTTGATAATAGCCAGTATTTATTTCGGCCATCATCAACGAAGTTGAGATGTTTTATGCAATCGATAATAAACAATGAACTTTACCGCAAGATCAACAACAACAGCATCCGAGACAATCCTACGACCGGTTTCGTCCTTATTAGGACTCATCAGGCAGGAATAGTCGCGAGAAACCGCTATTGTGATCTTAAACAAGCCGGCTTAAGTACGAAGTACTGAAGCGATCGTTTGTGGGTAAAGTTGAAAAAATGACACAGCCAAATCATTCACAGCCCAACGTCTCAGACATTGTCAGCTTGTTGTGAGATTGTAGTCTGCGCTCGTTTGATCAGTTTTAGCCAGTATTTATTTCGGCCATCATCAACGAAGTTGAGATGTTTTATGCAATCGATAATAAACAATGAACTTTACCGCAAGATCAACAACAACAGCATCCGAGACAATCCTACGACCGGTTTCGTCCTTATTAGCACTCATCAGGCAGGAATAGTCGCGAGAAACCGCTATTGTGATCTTAAACAAGCCGGCTTAAGTACGAAGTACTGAAGCGATCGTTTGTGGGTAAAGTTGAAAAAATGACACAGCCAAATCATTCACAGCCCAACGTCTCAGACATTGTCAGCTTGTTGTGAGATTGTAGTCTGCGCTCGTTTGATCAGTTTTAGCCAGTATTTATTTCGGCCATCATCAACGAAGTTGAGATGTTTTATGCAATCGATAATAAACAATGAACTTTACCGCAAGATCAACAACAACAGCATCCGAGACAATCCTACGACCGGTTTCGTCCTTATTAGCACTCATCAGGCAGGAATAGTCGCGAGAAACCGCTATTGTGATCTTAAACAAGCCGGCTTAAGTACGAAGTACTGAAGCGATCGTTTGTGGGTAAAGTTGAAAAAATGACACAGCCAAATCATTCACAGCCCAACGTCTCAGACATTGTCAGCTTGTTGTGAGATTGTAGTCTGCGCTCGTTTGATCAGTTTTAGCCAGTATTTATTTCGGCCATCATCAACGAAGTTGAGATGTTTTATGCAATCGATAATAAACAATGAACTTTACCGCAAGATCAACAACAACAGCATCCGAGACAATCCTACGACCGGTTTCGTCCTTATTAGCACTCATCAGGCAGGAATAGTCGCGAGAAACCGCTATTGTGATCTTAAACAAGCCGGCTTAAATACGAAGTACTGAAGTGATCGTTTGTGGGTAAAGTTGAAAAAAACTGATCAAACGAGCGCAGACTACAATCTCACAACAAGCTGACAATGTCTGAGACGTTGGGCTGTGAATGATTTGGCTGTGTCATTTTTTCAACTTTACCCACAAACGATCGCTTCAGTACTTCGTACTTAAGCCGGCTTGTTTAAGATCACAATAGCGGTTTCTCGCGACTATTCCTGCCTGATGAGTGCTAATAAGGACGAAACCGGTCGTAGGATTGTCTCGGATGCTGTTGTTGTTGATCTTGCGGTAAAGTTCATTGTTTATTATCGATTGCATAAAACATCTCAACTTCGTTGATGATGGCCGAAATAAATACTGGCTAAAACTGATCAAACGAGCGCAGACTACAATCTCACAACAAGCTGACAATGTCTGAGACGTTGGGCTGTGAATGATTTGGCTGTGTCATTTTTTCAACTTTACCCACAAACGATCGCTTCAGTACTTCGTACTTAAGCCGGCTTGTTTAAGATCACAATAGCGGTTTCTCGCGACTATTCCTGCCTGATGAGTCCTAATAAGGACGAAACCGGTCGTAGGATTGTCTCGGATGCTGTTGTTGTTGATCTTGCGGTAAAGTTCATTGTTTATTATCTTTTTTGATAAGTAATATAAATATTGTTCTTAACAACAAAATGTTATTTAGTTTCGATATAAACCGTTGTAGATAAAAAAAACTTTTTTAAAGGTTTCAAATAATTTGATGGTTTAATGATAACTTAATTAAATACAAAAACTAAATGATCAATAAAAACTGGTTAAAGGACCTAGTGTAAAAAATGACTTCTCGCTCATCGAGTCATTTACCTAAGATTCACCAATAATTTTGTTTGCCTACTAATTTATTTTTTATTTCTTTTTAATTTAACTTTTTAACAACAACGTATTATTTAAAGTATATTTTTCAACTTTTTTACATCAGTAGTGTAAAGACTGATTATTATAACTTGAAAATCTACATTATTAATTGAATATTTTATAAAAAAAACTTTATATACTTTATTTCTTATAATGTTTCGTTTAAAGACTTAATTATAATAAACTTATATCTGAGGATAAACAAACACAGTTATAAAATTTTTAAAATTTTTATAACAAGGTTGTAAAGCTAAACTGTAATTAAAAAGTTATTTAGTGCTTTTTTTAATCGTAGAACCCATTAAAGCTTAATTATAAAAAGTAAAAAAATAAATAAGTTTTGATTTATAAATTTGTTTCACTATTTCAACAACAATCAAAACAAACTATAAGAATTTTTATTCTACTAAAATGAAGTGAAAAGGTTTTTATGCTGATCAAATTCATAGTTTTGTTTTACTTAGTTTTTCTAATGTTTTAAATAGCAACATAATGGCAAAGTTGCTTGATTTAGAAATTAAAATTGTTTAAAGCTATAGTTTTATCAAAAAACTAAAAATAATTTTGACATAAATTTTTTGAATAATATTTTAACAACAAATTTTGCTTAGTCAACAAGTGTAGTTTAAACTTTTTAAACAAGAAAAATTGTACATGATGTGCTCTTTTATTCAAATTTTCTTGGTACGTACTAATATGACTTATGTGTTTATGAAATGTATAACTAACTTTTAACTACAATAGTTGACCAAGTTATTTACCAAAGTTGTTTAAGATTTTTTATTTAGTTGTGCTAGTATACAATTTTTTATTCATGTTCTCCTAGTTTAAAGAGAATTATTTATTTTTTCAAGTTTTCACACAATAAAATGCTTGTAGTTTACATTTTTGTATATATTTTGGTTAGGGGTTAAATATTTAAATAAAAGCTAAAGGTTTAAGCATGACATAATTTTAGCTATTAAAGAAATAAGTTAATTAACTAAAATTTAATAGGCAAAAAAAATTACACATTTACAAAGTTAATTACTTTTGTTCAACACGTAACTTAATGTTAATCGTTTAACACTGCTCGTCACTAGTCAAGTAGTAGTTATGAGTAGTACTGAATGTTGCGTTTACAAACAACAACTTATATAACTAGTATAAATTAACTTGTAAAAAATATAGTAAGGAGATTACGTTTTAAACCTTTTATCATTTAGTGACTTTTTTTTTGATTTACATGAAAAGCGTCTTGTGTTTAATGAGAACTAAAATTAAGAAATAATTTTTTTGTTATTTATAAGTTTTTTAAAATACAGTTAAATACTTGCTTTATTTTAATGAATTAAGTTTTAATCACATCATTAAAAGCTGTTTACTTTAAGTTAAAAAATAATTCGTAGCTTCACTAATGTCGTACTTTAAATAACTCTTTATACCTTTTGATTTGAAAATTAATCATTGATTAAGGTTTAAGTTAAGTATCTGATAATTAAATCTGTATAAAATTAAATAGAAAGTTGTTGTTTAAAATCATATTGGTTAAAAAATCTACCGACAAAAAACAAAGAAGTTTAGTAAAATTATACTTATCAGTCTATCCTAATAGCAAGCTTTTTGATTTTAATTTACTCATCGAACAACTTTATATAAATGTTTGTTTAGTTAGTCAAACACTAAATGAAAAAAAAAACACGCTATTGGTTTAATTATAACACTGAGAAGAACATAAAGTTTTTTTTTTTTGTTTTGCCTAGATTGTGTTGGAAAAGCTATGTTAGTTATTTGTTTTTTAGACTTATTTTAAATTTCAAAAACATTGTTTTAGTTCGTTTTGAGTGATACTATTGACCTTTAAATTTTGAAAAGTTAAACTATTTTTGTTTCTATACTTTATTGAAGAACTAGGTTTAATAATAAAGGTAGCTTTTTGTATTTTATAATTTCAACTTTAAAAAATCTTTTTTACTCTTAAAGTTTATTAGTTAACTTAAGTTTTACTAGTTACATATATTCACTATAACTTAAAATTTTTTTTAATCACAGCAATATGTTCTATTTACAGAATAAAACCTTTAAAGTATTATGGTACATGATTACATATTTAAAACGTATGTAATTTGAAATTTTGATAATATTTAATATGTAATTTGTTTACTAATACTTTTTTCTGAAGCTATAAGTAGTTTTTAATATTTAAAAGTACAAAAAAAACTTAAGCTTTCAAAAGCGAGAAGCTCATATTAAAGTTTCTATTCAATTAAAATTAAAAAAAGCAATAAAAGTTATACCTAAAAATTAAAACTTAAACAGTTTTAATAAATTTTCAATTTATATCTAATTTTTCACACTAATCACTTATAAACTAAACCGCACTTCAAATGGTAAACAACTGAACTTGACTTTGTACATAACTTGTATGTAGTAATTATGCACTAATTAACAAAACCTTTGTGTTTATAAAGCATTCTATTGGCTTTTAAGACTGTGTAAAACATCTTAACAAAATGGTAAGCATAGATTATTAATGTTTATTATTCATATTAAAAACATTGTTGAAATACCATTATAAGCAGATGAAAACACTTTTATTTAGAAATTGAAAACACGTGATTATTGAAAACCGCGTGGCACTTGAGATAGCAGTTACAAATATTACTTACTATCAAAAGTTTCATGTTGTCAAAAATTGCCACTTTTAAATCTTCTTTGGCAATTTCAGGAGCATTAGCCGGTTATACTGCACTCTACATTAAAAAATATGGAAAAGTTAGTATTTTATTACAAATAAGTTTGGTTTTATATATTAATAGAACTTATTTAGTTTATTATTGTAGCATTTTAACATGTTCTTAATGATTTTTCAATCTTGTAGGTAAACTATACTTTAATTATTTTTTATGTTTGATGTTCTTTTTTTATGCTTAACATAAAGTTTATAGTGAAAAAAAATTGAAGCTTATATTAATTCACTAACTTTTACGAAAATTTGAATTTTATATGATGTATAAGCTTTGCTATTTATCTTTTTTAACATTTGAATATGTCTTTAATCGTTTTTTAATTTTGTTAACACATAATTCATATTCAAAAACATAATCTTATTTTGGATTTTTGTAAATTTTTTAAATTCTATGCTATATTTAATGTAAATCTTTATAAATAATACTAAGTGTTGTGAAAAAGCTTAACTTTTAAAATCCTTCGCCAGGTTCCAAAACTGTACGCAAAAGAAAATGGATCGTTTGGTAATTTTTTGAAAGATCATGTTCCTTCAATAAAAGAAAAGTATTGGCCGCTTTTTTATTTACCTAACGGAAAACTTCAAACAATTTTCTTTAACTTTATGCCAACAAATCAAGTAAAATTTACCAGGTTTAATTTTATATCTTACAAAACTTTAAACAAAAAATTTAATTATTCAGATTAAAGCAAACTAATTTTTGTAAAAAAATACTGCATTTGCCTTTAATTGTTTGTTTTGTTTATACTATTTTCATTATACTGTTTTTAATAAAATATCAAACAAAAATAAAAGTTAGTAGTAAAAATTAAGTACAAAATATCAAAAATTGTTAGTATAGTAAATTAAATATGATTTTTTTGTTTATATTTTGCAGTCAAAAAGTGTTTGAAAATTATATGTTATTTTCCTAATAAACTTTATACTTTACATAAAACAGAGAAACAATGAGAAATGAGGACGGTGGCGAATACACACTGGCGTGGTACGGAAGTGTTGAGGACGAGTTGGTGAAAAAGGTTATTTTTCACTGTCCAGGCATGACCTCAGACAGCAGTACCAACCAGGTCCACAACATGGTTACCGAAATGACGCGTTGCCATGGCGATGAGTACAAAGTGGTCGTCATCATAAACAGGGGTCTCGACACCCCGCTTGTTGTTAGTTTTAAATAACTATGCCCGTTTATTTTTGATTTTTTCAAAGTTGTTGTGTTATATTTTAATATCTACTAAAAAGTAATTTCAAGTGGTCTTTAGTTATTAGTTTTCTCGGTACACATTATTTTTAATGCATAAACAATTTATATAAAATATTTTATTCATATGTTTTTATTATAACTTTTTATAAGTTTAGGTAGTTAACAAATTTCTGCTAAAATGTTTTATTGATGATTAGAAAAAATTTCCTTAACAGCGTTCGCCTTAAATAAGTACAATTTTTAATAATAAAACATCTGATGTATAATAAAAACATTTTAAGACCCCAAAAGCGTGGTGTGGAACCCATATAACAGATATAGTTCACGCCACACAAATAGTTAAAAAAAGATTCCCCAATGCTAAAATATACGGATTCGGTCTTTCCTTTGGTGGGTAAGCTGATTTCGAATACATACTTTATAAAATAGTAACATGTTCTAAAAACGAAAACTATAGAAGACCGCTTTTTTGTAGACAAACTTACTTTATTTCGAGAAGCTATACGTAAAGACTGTTAACTTTCTTTAGATTTACTTGTAAACAAAACAAAGCTTTTTAAGTTTGTTGTTAGGCTACAGTATATCAAAATATATTCACATAATCCCCATGACAACTAATCGTTCATACAGGGTCATGTTGTCGCACTATCTGGTGCGAAGTGGTTCAAAAAGTTTGTTCGATGCGGCTTTCATCTGCTCATCTCCGATTAACGCCGTGGAAAGTTCGAAATCCCTGGATGCGTGGATGAACAAATTACTATTCGACAAGTACCTAACCTCAGCGTTAAAACAGTATTATTTCAGGTTTGAAACTATTGTTTTGTTTTAGGTTTGCAGTTGTATTTTATTTCATGTTTGAGGCAATTCAAGTTAAATATAACTTTGAGTTTAATGTTTATGAAATTCTTTTTTTAAAGTTTCATAAAAAAATTGTTATTGACTGACTTGAATTTTGAACTAAAAGAGATAAGTATGAGGTAGTGTTTTATTAATTAAATGGTTATGTTATTTATATTTACTGAGCTATTACACTTATTTTTAATCTAAAATACTTTTATTTTATTTTGTTGTAATCAAATTAAATTTAAAACTAAGTTATTAACATTATATAATATAGTATATACACAATTTACAGATCAAAAGATGTTTTTGAGGATGTGGTGAATGAAAAAGCTGTGTTAAAATCCACAAACATCAAAAATTTCGATTCAAATTTTACAATAAAGTGAGTTGTTATAGTTTGAATACTTTTATATAAATCTTTTATAAAACTTTTTCTTGCTAACTGTAAGCAGGAAATAAATATAAAAAGTAAAATGATCATTTGTATAACTAGCTTGTGAATCAGTTTGTACATCTAGTTTAAGCAGATAAGATATACTATTTATATAAGCAACTAGCATTTAAAAATTTAAAGACGATATCAACTTCTAATATTTGTTTTCGGTTGAACCTGTGCATATAACTTTTTTTCTGTGCAAGACAATTTTCTTAGGTGAAAAAATATTTGTTTAAACATGTTTGAGATGACTTCTATTCTAAAAATCTAAATAAAAAAACCATTTCTTAACACCTTACATGCATATTAAGACGTTCAAAACTTTAAAAAATAGTGTATTTTATTTAAATTTTACAGATTTTATAATCTGGTATGCAATGAAATTATTTATTTACTGTTCATATCTTTTAAAAAGGTTTAAGACCACTAGTTCAGATAACAGCACTGAATTATAAACAATTACAGGACGAACAATTACGAGACAGTGAACGATTATTACAAAGATGCAACGTTGACGGAGGAAAAATTGATGCAAATAAAAACACCGACCCTCTACTTCAGTGCTAACGATGACGATATTGCCCCAGTGCATGGTTATTAACTTTGTTTGCGATTCTGATAACAATAAAAGTTTAAAGTTTTAAAATTTTAAACTGAATCACTTGTAAAACTTTTTTTTGTTGCTTTTTGAGATTTTCTAAGAAATAAGTAGTTTTCTCTTGGTTAATTAAGTTTTCTTTCATTGCTCTGAAAACTCTATAAAACAATTTAAATGTTTTAAATATAACTAATGTTCTAAAACAATAAAAAATAAATTTTTAAACTTACTTAAGCTTATTGATTTCTCATTTTTGAAACTTTTAAATATTTTTATCATGAGGTACTTGCATACATTTTACTCAACCACTGTTTAGTAAAATAAATTACTTATAAACTTTTATTAAAGGTCACCCGTATTCTGCGTTCGAGCGTAACGAGAACATAGCGATGACGGTGACCACCGGAGGGGGCCATTGCGCGTTTCTGACCGGTACGAACCCCTTCAAATGTCCCCACCACCTGCACGTGTTGAAGGACTACCTGCAAGCTCTTGACCACCACCTAGTTGATTGAAGTTGAAAGATTATGAAGGAATATTTTAGATGGAATCGCTTGTATTTGTTGTGATATGACAAAATAGTAATTTTATTTACGAAAAAAATATTTTGTTTAATGATGTATAATTTTTCACTATTTTACAGCGCTACACTCTTAAAATTTTAAACATGAGTTTTAAAGCAAACAACTTGACAGATTATAAGCTTGATTTTGTTATACTGCTGGGCTTAAGTTTTACTCAGTTTTTACCTGCAATCTCTCGATTGCCACCTAGTTGATTGAAAAGTGATTGGTTACAGGATATATTTTGTATAATGGTTAATTTTTTATAAACTGATCGTTTGATATTTGTGATATAACAAAAATGTGGCTTGATTTACAAATAAAAAAAACTTTTCTGCTTTGATGATATATAACTCATTCGCTTTTTTTTCTACATTTAATTGCTGACGGATTTGAGAAATTTTGATCAAATTTTATTTGTTGTAACTTGTTCGCTTTACATTTTGTTCGGAAACAAAGACGTGTAGTTTAAGTGAAAGAATTTTTTTGTTTTATGGTATACTAATTTTTCACTATTTTACAACGCTACAAAGTGTTTTTATAGAATTGTAAAACAAACAAATTAGATACTGTAAGTGTTTTAGCTTTTTTTTCGAGCCTAAGCTTAATATCAAAAGTTTGATAGATTTAATAGTAGAAAGTGAATAATATAAGAACAGTTGTTTTCAATATAAAAATTTTAAGTTTGTCACACAAAATAAACACATTTCTAAACGTTTTTATTTTTTCACGCAATTGTTGGTCTTTTTTACTTATCAACTATACAATAATTACGGTATCAAAAAATGCAACAAATTATTTGTATTTTTGTTTATTTTTTGTTTTAATCGACCTCATTTAATTATCTTTTATTCATTTTTCAAAACGTTTTCAGTATTTTTTATAAATGTTTAAAAGACTCTGCCTAAGATACTTTTTAAACTTTTTTTATTGAAATAATTTATAGCAGTTAATATTAAACTAAATAAAACAGCTTACATTTTTGGTTTTTCAAATAGTTTTAGTGATGATATAGGTTAAAACTTTCCGAAAAAGCCTTTTTATTATTTTGTTCAACTTAGAAATCTTTTACTAAAATCATAATCAAATAAAACAATAAAACTAGCAGTATGTAGTTGTATTTTTTGTATTTTTGTAAGCTAGTAAAAATGTTATGTATTAGAACACCGACATATTTTTTAGAGTATCTGTTTGTATTAAAGCTTTACGTTTGAACATTGGAGCTTTAACAAAATAACATTAGGTTTAATGTGTTTAATTTAGCTATTTAAAAAATCGAACCGTAAAAAAACTTTTTTTATTTTTAATTTAGTTCCAAAAGGCAAAAGTTATTGCAAAGCTCTTTTTATTACAATTTAAACACTAAACATTTAAAAATCACTACGTCAAAATTAAAAAAAATTAACTACTTAAACCTATGAATTTATTGTTTCAAGAATTTATTTTACAAAGTAAGTTTCGGTCAAAGACCTCGTCAGTGCTTAAATAAATCTTATTCAAATAGAAGTTTGTTGTAGTTAGAAACTAGAACTTAGTTTGTAAAATATATTTTTGAAAGAATAAATTCATTATTTCTCCTCCAGTAGTTGAGATCTCTCTATTTGTATTCTTTAAACCAAAACATATAACACTACTTAAGTCTATTTTAAAAGTCAAAATATTAACTTTTATTTGTTTTGTTGAAAATGATTTTTTTTTAAATAAGACGTGCTTAATTTTAAAACTTGTAAGCTGCAGTTGTTTCAAAAATTTTAATCGCTCATAAAAAAAATGGAAAATACTTATAATAACACTATAACTATTTTTTTTAACCAAACTAAATATATAGATATTTAATGATTATATTTTATTACACAAGTTTCCCTTGCAGCACTTGATCCAACTTCCCCAGTACCAGTAAGTACTTTCCTCATTGCACCACACAGGAGTTCCGCACTCCCTTATGTTGCACTCCTTGCCCGTGCAGAACAAACTCATGAAAGCCCCCGTATCGATACTCACACAAAAGTCCTGTGAAAATACTTTAACATTTTTGTGCTGTTGATAATCAAGTGAAAAGTTACCGTGTTGTTTAACTTTGTGTTATTTAAATTATAATTGTTTTGTAAAAATTTAAGATTTATAAAAAGTTTTATCCTTTTAAGGCCTTTTTCATCTGTCGTTCGAAAAATTCTCATTTATTATAACGATGCAAAACAAAAATGATTTTATATAGTTATAGTAATTTTATATATAGCTATTTAAGAAAAACATCTCACCTGCTTGCATTCTTTTACTGAGTGCGTCTCGCAAGTGTTGGAGCGACTGTACAGACCGTTGCAGTAATTACATTTTATTGAGAATGCAGTATTGAACAAAACAGTAAAAAATATTAAACTGTAAATAATACTGCTCAATCTTACACGCATGACAACTACTTTTCAACATTCAACTATGTTAGTTGTTCTTTTATACTGACCTCAGCTCTTTTATTCCATTTAATTTCCTTTTCATATGTTATCTTATTAAATAAGAAAGAAAAAGATTAAAAGGTAGTTTTTCTTTCTTTTAAATGATTAAATGTTTTTGTTTTTAAGTTGTTTTTGTTCTTTCAACGTACCACAAAAGGTTAATAAAAGGTTTTGTAACAAAGGTTAAAGTGTATTAAAAGTTGATTGTATTGCGGTTTATCATTTGGCAAAGTGTATTAAATATCAAATAGTTAAGTTGCTTTCATTTAAAATAAAGAATTTTCAAGTATATTGACTAACAAATGAAGTTCATCAAGTTCAAGTAGTTTCTTGTACTACTTACTGTAAATGATTGCTTTTAAAGATTTAAATAACAAAGTTTGATAAGTACAATTAGTTTTAATTTTTAACACCTTTGCTTTCTTTTCTTTTTTTATAGTTTCTTTTTTTGAATATAC
>NW_028140451.1:0-26283 GCF_965202585.1 Thalia democratica | reverse complement strand
ACTCCATACGTTTGTATCAAACATTTTTTACGAAACTTACTATTTCTCAAAAGTTATTCCATTAGAACTGATATTATTAGTTTGAATTTTTGTACATTAAAGCTTTTAAATAGAACCAAGTTTTGTAAAATAATGCTTGCCTCCTTTATTTCATTAATATTTAAGGGCATAAAGAGGATCCACTTTGTTTTTTAAAGTCTTATTTTCATAGTTTTATTTGAGCTATCATACACTTTTAGCCAATTAAAAAAATTAAAGTAGCTTTTGAGATATAAGCGGTCAAAGTTGGTGTGCTAAAAAGGTCCCTAACGGAAGGTTCAAATCAAAATTAGGAAAAAGACTATTTAACTAAAAGTCTATCTTTTTCCTTCATTTTTAACAAATATTTTTAAAATTTTCACAGAAAGTACATTTCTAATATTTAAATCGATTGAGAACAATATAATTATTTTGTGTTTACAAAAAATAAAAATATTATTAAAATCCCCCTTTTTTATCTTAAGTTTTATTTTTTAATATTTTAAATTCGCAAGATTCAAAGTCTTTAAAACTATACAAACCAACGTTTTTTGACATATTTAGGTCTCTAGCTAAAAAAATTAAGAATAAGATAAATTTTTACTAACTTTTAATGTTTCTTAGAAAATTGAGACTAACAAATTGCAGTCTACACATTTGTATATACTTTTTTTACAAAATATTTTTATCTCGAAAACTAATTAAAAGTTTTATATTCTATAAAAACTGACTAATAGTTTGTACCTTTAACTTTAATTTAAGAACCAATGTTAAATTTACTAGAAATAAAAAACTGATCTGAAATATATAAACTAATTAACAGAAGTTTTTTTCATTGTGCGGAAGATTTTGTACAGAAGAGCTTATCCTTGTGGACACCTGACAGAAGAAGCAATCATCAAGATGTATGTTGAAGATTTTTTTCAGATTCAACAAAGGTGAGGACAAGTTCTCAATGATGAGAAACCACTTCAAAATACTGTTTAAGTTTTCGTTTGTTTTCACAGCAAGAAGCTTCAAAGTTTTTCTTAAACAAATTTAAAATGTTTATTTTGTTAAGTAAAAGCTATTTCTTACTTAACTTTAAAAAGTTTACTTAAACTTAGTATTTGTTTGTTTATCAGAAACAATTTAAAACGACAATAGTTTAGTATTATTATTAAGTTTACTTCAAAATAATATTTAAGGTTGTTTTTATGCCATTGTTAGCTAAAAATGTGTACTTAAGTGAGTTTATAAATAGTTTTCTACTGACCTAAAAAAACTTAAACCTCAAAGACTTATTGTAAAGTTATTGACATAAATCATATTTGTTTATAGCTATGATGTTATAAGCATTTCTTATGCTCCATTATGGTATACTTTAAAAGGAAAGTATACAAAATTTTAGCCTTATAGGGTTATGGCCAGTTTTAATTAAAGCAAGTTTTAATGTTTGGACTTTAATATTAATTTTTAGTTAGTTGTCACAGATAAATTCTAAAAAAGTTTTCGAATGTTAGAAATTAAATTATAAGTTATGCTTATTATGTATTACAGTAGATGATAAAATTATTCTAGTTTTGTTTCTTGTAAAATGTTTGGACCATTACATTATATCGTCTGACATAACCTCTTTAAACAGATTTGTTTAAAACAAGTTTAAATGTAGGTAATTTTTTATAAAATGTGATCAAAAAGTAATTAGTTATTTTATAAAAAAAGTCAAGACATTTTAATTGCAACGTTATACTTAAGGATGTTTGTTTTTAAAGTTTAAGAAGATAGTTGAAAAGTTTTTTTACGAATTTAGTATTTAAAAACAACTTCATAAATTTGTTTGCTTTTATCTTTTCAAGTTTAAATTTTTCTAAATTTAAGTACAGCAAGCGATATATCAAAACCTCCCTGAAATATTTTTTTAACTTTTCTTTCTACACAGTATATATTGTTAGTATTTTTTTAGTAGTTTAAAGTTTAATAACTGTTGAGAATGCATTTCTACTTTATAACTTTTTTAATATATGTACCTCTCTAAATGAATAACAGTTTTTATTAATATGATTAAGGAGCTTGAATTTTTGGCTTATAAACGTTTTATTAGTCAATACTACTTCCTTATTTATTTTGAATATTAAAAATTAAATTTTTACTAATATTTATTGTTGAGCTTCTTGCTGTAAGTAACAAACTTTAATCACTGAATTATTTTACTTTGTGTTCGCTGATTTTTTTTTGTATATCCGCTTGAGTTTGTTTTATATAACTAACTTAATTAGTACTAAGTATTTAAGTTAAGTAATTTCATGGGTACTTGCAGAAACTAGAATATAGGATTTATGGGTAATATTATTATTTAAGAAAATTTAAAATCTTTGCAGTATCATAGTAATTGTGATTACTAGTATGAAACTAATTAATTGTTTATTACCTTTTTAAATAATAATCTGAAACCAGAGCTAAAATGAACAAATTTGCTTTACAGTATATTGCAAGTAAAATCTTAAACTTTTGCCTTAAAAATTGTTCTGTTGTTTAAATGAATCTTAAATTTGTTTCTACTCAGTTTACACGAGATTTTTACTAATATTCGCTTTCAAAACTTCTTCTTTTAATCCTTACCTTTTATCTATTACCCAATTGACTCTCAAACGAATGTAATTTTTTGTTTTTTATCTTGAAAAAGACTTTTCTAACCCTGCATTTGTGTTTTCTTAAGCAAGCACGCATGTCAAATTAACCCAATGTTATTTTTGTTAGTACAGTGCTTTTTCACTTATCCGGACAGTTTCAGTAGGAAAAATATTCAAAAAATTTCAATATTAAACTCTAACATTTTTGTACGATACAAATATTTAAGCTCTTATGCTGTAAGAAATGTTCAAGTTATTTTATAAATTTTACAATTTTGTTCATTATTATGACCTTGAAATACTACTAAAGATTACATATCTTTGTTCAAAACTAGCTTAGTTGTCATTAATCTGTAAGCATGTAAGTAAAATAGTTTGAAAATTTTTAATTTAATCAATTATTTTTTTTAATTTATATTTTCTTGTAAACAAAAATAAATCTTTTTTCAAAATTAATAGTTAAGACAGTTGGAATTACAAATGATAAATTTACTTGCTTGACCCTCAAAAAAAGTATATTGTTGCAGAGAGTTAGTAAGTCTGATGTTTTTCTACTTAAAAAATTAGTTGATCTAAAACTAAGTTTTTATTTTTCTATTATATATTACTATGTATTTGTTTTTATTATAACACTTATTATGCAATGCCTTATATGGGGCATTTATATTATTGTATGAAAAAAAAAATTTTTTGTACTTATCCGGAATTTGGTTAACCGGACATGAATACATAAAAATCTTAGCCAACGTGTCCGGATAAATGAATAAGCACTGTAACATGAAATGACGCTTACTATGCCCTCATTTGTGAAGTAGACTACTCATCACAGGTTCTTATCTGACTTTGTATTTGCACAAATGTTATATTCTCCTTAAAGTCTTTAGACAATTTTAACCATCTTTGCAATTAAGGTATGTGGAATTAAAGTAATTTAAAGCTAGTAAAGATTTAGACTCGAGCAATAAATTGTAAAGCAGATTAAGAAGTTAAAACATTTTTCTATGGCACAATTTAGGGTTCTAACAGCTATTAATGGCATTTAATTAAGTTGAATTACATTATAGTAACTTCATTTAAACAAATTCTTTTTTGTAACTGGAAATAAAGTTTGTTAATGATTCTTATTTACTTATTAGATTTTATATAGCTGAGCAATAACTTAAAAATTATTACATAGTCCCTATCTAAATGTTAAGTTATTATAAAATGAAATAGTAAAAGCTAACATGAAATAATCAACTTCAACAGTTGATAAAATTTTTCTATTATACTTACACATTGCCTAATTAAACCAAAAGGTAGATGTTTTACAGACAACAAACCAAAAGGATAGTTTTTTTCTTTCTGTATTTGAAATTAGATATATTTAAGTTATTTATGAGAAAAAAAGTAATTCTAAATCCGGAATCAGTAGCTTTAAGTGACTTAGGGGCCAATTGGGTGCTGCACTTACTTATTTGAAACAATTGTAATTATCACTGTAAAATACTGTTTTAAATCAAAAATAAGCAATATTGAAAAAAATTAATTGAACTAATAGCTTAATTCTAGTTTTTATACAGACCATTTATTGTTTTGCAAAAAATATGCTTTTAGCTGAGACTACGGTGCGGGCCGCAATTTTTGCTAAAAGGGCCGCGGGTCTCACTTTGCTGACCCCTGATCTAAAATTATACTTCATATTTCCATTATCTTTTAGATAGTACAAGCAAAAGACCTGTATTAAAATGTTCGGGTTATGACTAAGCGTATCAATTTGTAAAGTTAACAAACACAAGATAATGATTTTTTTTACAAACTAAGTTTCGGTCAAAAGACCTTTTCAGTGCTTAATAAAAGTAAATGAAAAAAAAATCAGATAGTATTGAACTAAAAGATTAACCCTAAAGTTCTCAAATGCTCTCTAAATACACCAATTGCACAGGTTTTAAACAAAAAGTATGCTTTAGGTCAGTCTGATTTACCGAGTCAGCATATTTTCTTAACGCTTTTATGTATTCCTTACCCTAAAGACAACATTAAACAAAAAATAACATGAAAAGCTTTAATTTTGCTGGTTCTGCAATCCAGTGAACAACTTGTACTATTCATATAAAGTAGAACTTTATATAACCATATTTACAATGATACAGTATCATTGATACTATTCAGTAAATAATAATACTATTTAAATAATAAACTTTAATGTAATTTTAGAAACTGGTCACTGTGTTTGTTGTAAAAATCTTCAACTACCGTCTTCCTAATTTCAAATGGTTTTATTGTCCTCTTAGTTCCTTGTAACTTTAATGTCTAATAAGCTAATCAACTTCAATTTGTTGCCAAAATCTTTAACTATAGTTTTCTTAGTTCCTGATAGCTTTATTGTTTACAAAACTTATCTTGTAGCGACAACCAATTATCCTTTTTTAAAGCGCGAGTTTTAGGCTTACTGGCAACACTTTCAAATGACTCGTAGTATTTTGGTTTAACGCTCGTGTACGTGAGACAAATTTAACCCCGACGCATCTGCGTTTGTCGAAGTTGCAAAACGTGTTTCAGAACCTGTTTGTCAGTCAAAAGGATATTTGCCTTGAAAATAGAACACCTCAACATTTTATCAAGTCCGCAAAACAGTTCGAATAAAAAACAATAAACTAAGCTTGTCTTTATAACTCGTACAAAAATCATGATATGTTAAACAAAAGACATTAAATTAATTAAACAAGCTTATATCTAAATTCTATG
Organism: Thalia democratica; assembly: GCF_965202585.1. NCBI lineage: Eukaryota > Metazoa > Chordata > Thaliacea > Salpida > Salpidae > Thalia > Thalia democratica. Next base: position 20,926 of record NW_028140451.1, on the reverse strand, counting down.
AGAAGCTGCCAAAATAAAAAAAAAAACATTAACCACTACTTCACATTCTAAATGCAAATGAGTAACTTGGATTCACTTACTCTAAACTTGATTTCAAAGATAACATTTACACCAACAATAATGACTGCAAACAATCATGTTTAGGAGAAGAGAGTAAGAAAAATATGTCATATGTACAATTCACAGGAAACCTACACTAGATGTTTTGGTGATGAGTGGCTGCGATCGTTTTTAACTTTATCAAAAGGAGGTCGGGAAATCTTGGTTTTGATGAAAAATAGTTTGAAGACATTAAAAGGTATCCAAGTGGTGTTAAAACTCCATAACCGAATGGTTTGTAAAGCACTAAGACTAAATATTTTAAAACATTTTTTTTTCGCTCGACAAAAAATAATATTACAACTAAGATGATAAACAACCTAGGTAGATGCTAATTAAATGAAAAATAATTAAGCGAAAAATAGTTAGAATGAAAACCGATTTAATACGAATATAACGTAAAAAAACTTTTTAATCTTTGGAGGATTGCGTAGTATTGAGAAATTATTTCTTTTTAACATTTACCTAAATAACCTTTTTTTCTGGTACCTTTTACTGAGTAAAATATCATATTGCACCTTGTTTCTTAAAACATGTGTTATTTTTATACATAATTTGATTTTCTATAAGTACAAACTTGATGCTTTTTTGTTTGTTCTATAACACAAAATAGACAAATTAGATAGTTGATGAGTAGCTCGATAACGGAACGGTCTTTCTATAGACGAGGTCCTTTGACCAAAGTATTTGAGCGTTCTTATTTATTATCTTCTTCAATTAACTATAACCATCAACCAAATTTTCGTGATCAGTCATTTTATAAAAACTACTGTGTGGTCAACTACAAAACTAATAGCTGTTTATTGAACGACAAAAAAGCGATCAAAATAACTGGTCAATTGACCTCGTGTAGGAACGAACATTTCGACTATAGAGTGGTCTATTTAATAGCAAACTTTTTACAAAAGACTTTAAATTTTTTTTTCAAAAACAAATTTTGCTCTAAAAAATACATAGCGAGCTAGAAGTTTCTTCTTCAAGAGCTAAGATTAAAATAATACAAAAATACACTAAACAAATATACTGTTTAAATTTTTATCAAATTGCAATTATGAAAATCAATAACTTAATGAAACGTAAGCTTTTTCAGTTTAGTATCAATACAAACATTTAGAGTTAATACACATATACTTTTATATCTTTCATAAAACCAATGACTTTTTTATTTATCGTCTTTGTACTTGTTTTACAAACAAAGTATGGTATAAATTATATTAAGAATAACCGGATTAGTTATATTGTTGTTTTTTGATTACTGCTCATGTAGAAAACTCTAAAGTATAGTTGTGCAAAAGTAAAACAGTTTGAAGTCATCATGAAAAAATTTCAATCCAAAATTATCAAAAAGAAATTGGCAGTAGTAAATATATCAAATGTACACATACAGAAACTTATTGGCGAAAAAAATAGTTAATTTTACGTCTTAACATATTTTTGCCTTATTTAAATTATAAATTAAAGTATTTTAGTTATGTTTGTGTTTATTGGCTCCTTATACATTTGGAACTTTTTTAATGTTATCAAAAAAATTCAGAGATTTGTATACAAGATAGCTCAAGAGGACAACCATGTGAACTTGTTAAATAAAATTATCGGAATATTCTAAACAATGGAAGGTTATATTACAGTCTAAAGTCAATATTATTATTAACATACATAAAACTTACACATGAAATTATAAAAATTTTATTATATCAAATAATCGCAATGTTGTCATTCTATTTATTTTGTTGTCATAAAATAACTTCCTGTATGACAATAAAACTTACTGTATGACTATTTATATGTCTAAAATCTACATAACTTAGTTGACGAGAGTCTCAGCCTGTTTATTAACACGCATATGAAATGTAACACTAAACAAAAAATATTTTTTCTCAAAAACTAAGAGAGTATATGTAATACAAAAACATATTTATAAAAAGCTGCTATTCTACGAGCACAACCTAAAATTATGAATATCATTGCACAAAAAAATCGCATGTATTCACATTTCTTCTCATTCAAGTTCTTCAACGGACTTTTCCAGGAACTTTAAAGTGACTTCATACAAAATGACAAACCACACGAACTTGAACATTATTTCGACTTGCTGGAATGGTTGTACCACAAATTTTAGTCGCGGGGACACGTGGAAGCCAAAAAGTATGCCTGTTAAATAAAAATGCACAAAAAGCATCAGTGATCAAGTCAGTAACGTCCAATATGCGACGATTCAGATTCTGACAGCTCCTCAGCTGTCAGCCCTGTTGGCTCTCCTGGGTCCATCTGAAGTCTCTTTATTAGGGGTTGAAGTATGTCCAGCAACTGAAGGAAACGATCCTGCATTCTAAACAAATGATTGGAGAAAAGATCTAAACAGTTTTCACTCCAAGAGTTCATTTTAGTTTTGAAAGTTAATGCTGATTGCTAAATGTTTAAAAGAAAGGTAAGTGTATTTCAAAATGTAATGTTATATTAAAGACACTATATTAAATACATATTGAACAGTATAAATTAAAATAGTAAGGTAAGTTAAATTTTTAGTTTTACTATAATTTTGAAAATAAAAATAACAAAGTTCTGAATAAATTTATTTTAGCTTGTAATAAACTGTGTATAAACAAGAATTTATTTAAAAGCTTTCTTTAAAAATTATACTCATAACCAAAATTAATAACAAATAACTTATTTCTTGACTTTTATTGGAACTATATGTTTTTTTTTAATCTGGTCAGTATTTAATGCTTACAAATAAAAAATATACTTTCTTTTTATAAGGTTAATAAAAGTAATTAACTAGTGCATTATTAATATTTAGTAATGATATTTATTTAGAAAATATATGAAAAATGTTGCAAAAAAGCTATGCTTTAACAGTTTTTCAACTTCTAAAATTGATAATCAACTTCTTAAGGTCAATTAAACAAAACATATATGCATTCTATCATATATGAATTTAACTTTTGATTATAACCTAACAAAATTAAGAAAATAATGTATATTAGACTATATTTAATTGATAGAGAAGGAAAATCATTCAATTTCTTTATATAACTTTTGTTGATTATGCATTTTACTTACATTAAATTGTTTAAATTAAAACTTTCAAAAGTTTAAAAGTAACTCATTAGTTAGTCTAGTCAGAATTGTTGTTTGACAAATCAAAACCGTTTAAGAAAATAATTATATCTGATTCAAAGCATAGCAATTAATTTCATTACATCTTTTTTTTAACAATAAGTAATTGGTGTCAAAATAATTTTTCGAAACTTTATTTTAAAAATTAAAGTTTATTATTTAATTAAACTGTTGTTGGGTTTTTTCGGCTGTTGTAAGACGGGAGGGGTCACTTTTGGACGAAGGGTCACTTTTTGCAAGGTTGACTCGTTGTATGTCACTGCTACAATCGACAACCACCAGCCGGCACGTAGAACCGCTTACCGACCAAGGCTTATGGGTAAGTGATAACATTTGAAAAATATATACAAATAAGCTTACCGACCAAGGGTTATGGGTAAGTGATAACATTTGAAAAATATATATAAATAAGCTTACCGACCAAGGGTTATGGGTAAGTGATAACATTTGAAAAATATATATAAAGAAGCTTACCGACCAAGGGTTATGGGTAAGTGATAACATTTGAAAAATATATACAAATAAGCTTACCGACCAAGGGTTATGGGTAAGTGATAACATTTGAAAAATATATATAAATAAGCTTACCGACCAAGGGTTATGGGTAAGTGATAACATTTGAAAAATATATATAAAGAAGCTTACCGACCAAGGGTTATGGGTAAGTGATAACATTTGAAAAATATATACAAATAAGCTTACCGACCAAGGGTTATGGGTAAGTGATAACATTTGAAAAATATATATAAATAAGCTTACCGACCAAGGGTTATGGGTAAGTGATAACATTTGAAAAATATATATAAAGAAGCTTACCGACCAAGGGTTATGGGTAAGTGATAACATTTGAAAAATATATACAAATAAGCTTACCGACCAAGGGTTATGGGTAAGTGATAACATTTGAAAAATATATATAAATAAGCTTACCGACCAAGGGTTATGGGTAAGTGATAACATTTGAAAAATATATATAAATAAGCTTACCGACCAAGGGTTATGGGTAAGTGATAACATTTGAAAAATATATACAAATAAGCTTACCGACCAAGGGTTATGGGTAAGTGATAACATTTGAAAAATATATATAAATAAGCTTACCGACCAAGGGTTATGGGTAAGTGATAACATTTGAAAAATATATATAAATAAGCTTACCGACCAAGGGTTATGGGTAAGTGATAACATTTGAAAAATATATATAAAGAAGCTTACCGACCAAGGGTTATGGGTAAGTGATAACACTAAAAAAATATATATATAAAGAAGCTTACCGACCAAGGGTTATGGGTAAGTGATAACATTAAAAAAATATATATATATAAAGAAGCTTACCGACCAAGGTTTATGGGTAAGTGATAACACTAAAAAAAAATATATATAAAGAAGCTTACCGACCAAGGGTTATGGGTAAGTGATAAAATTAAAAAAAAATATATATATAAAGAAGCTTACCGACCAAGGTTTATGGGTAAGTGATAACATTAAAAAAATATATATATATAAAGAAGCTTACCGACCAAGGTTTATGGGTAAGTGATAACACTAAAAAAATATATATATAAAGAAGCTTACCGACTAAGGGCTATGGGTAAGTGATAACATTAAAAAATATATATATATAAAGAAGCTTACCGACCAAGGGTTATGGGTAAGTGATAACACTAAAAGAATATATATATAAAGAAGCTTACCGACTAAGGGCTATGGGTAAGTGATAACATTAAAAAATATATATATAAAGAAGCTTACCGACTAAGGGTAACAGTGATAGTGAAATAAAGGAAATATATAAATAAAATAATGAAGCTTACTGACCAAGAGTAGAAGATAGCAGTTATAGTAAAAAAGTAAATTAAGTTTAGACCCGTGCTAAACTGATCCGTCCTAACGACGTTTTTACAAAAATATTTTATCAATTGGTTTTTTTGCGCCAATAATTTACATGAAAGTTTGTCACGGACAATGGTTTTATAACTTTTAATTTACAACCTATAAATACTTGAAAAACTTACTAAACATATACTGTAAACTTATTAAATAATCGTTTTTATCGAGAGCTTTATGAAGCTTGTAATAATTTTTGTACACTCATACAGAAGTAAATTCTTATTTAATCTTCACGGTGTTGCATGAATTCAAATATTTTCTTAATAAACTGTGTTTATTAAGCTCGTTTAGTTGTTTTATTAAAATATTTAACCTTTTTGTTTATTAAAATATGTTTAGCTAATAAACTCGTTAAGTAATCCGGTAGTACCAGTAATAATACTTTAAATGCTTGAATAATTTTTAATAAATTAAGTTACAGTCACTTCTCGCGAATATACGCACTCTCGTTTAGTTACGTGTTTTAGAATTATCAAAAAATACAAAAAATAATAACTTGAAAATTTTCTAATATTATCAATTTATTTTAGTTGCGATTCAACAACATATTTAATTTATTATATAAAGATTAAATGCTAACTTGGCTCTATATTTGTTTAAACTTTGTAAAGTTATGTTCCTTAAAAGTTGGTTAAACATTGGATATTCAGTTTCAGTATAGCCTAAGTTTCAACAGTTATGAATTCTATTGCTTTGCTCTTTATACTTTAGGTGTCCTAGCTTTCATTTTTACCTTTTGATCAAACAGATACAATGTTTAGTTCCTCATAATATTTATGGCAAAAATTTTATTCCAATTCAATAAACCTCTTTTCTTTAGCTAATTCGTTCCTTGCTCTCCTAAGATTAAACTTAAGCGGGCAACGAACAAAGTAAAAAAATACTTTGTATAATATAAGCAAAACAGTTTTTATTAAAAATTTCCACGCTGTAAGTTCAGCTTAGATAAAAACTATTTTTGTAAACAAAAAAGTGGAAAAGTACCTAGACAGTTTTTAATCAAAACAAAGTTTAATTAAAATTTTTATAAGAATACAGCCAATATAGTAGCTATATTTTCTACCTTTCATTTAGTTACGTTCTCTCGTTAAGTTACGCACTTTTGCTGTGGATACAATAGGCGTAGATTTGCGAGAGCTAATTTTAGTTAAAATTTAAACTTTCAGAGCTAATAATTTTACTATGCGAGATAAGCACATTGTAAACTAGATGTAATTTTTTTAAAGAGTCAAACTGTTCACAACTAAGTACTAAATGTAATACTTTCGCACAACAAATTAGTTTGGGTTTTACTTCCAAGAAAACGTTCACTAAGATAATTCGTTAAAGTTTTTAAAGACGTTATATTTAATAAAAGAGACTTACTTAACATATTACTAGCAAATACGTATTACAAATATAGACTAAGTTCTAATAAGTTCTAGCTGTTTTTAACGTAACTTTGTGAATTACTGCTTTATACACGACAATTAAACAAAGAAAACTAAAAAAAATAGCCAAAGCTTAGCAAAAAATGTATTACTAGTTTGAGTTCATTTAAAAAAATAATTAAGCGAAAAGTTTAAGCTAAAAAGTTGAGAGTTTAGTATACAATCTGAATCAATTTTGCTGTTTTTATATTAATCGAGAAACTTATTTAAATAATTTATGGTTTAAACTTGTGAAGTCAATAATTTAACCATATAAGTCATAGTTTGTAACTAATTATTCCTGTTTTTTTTATTGTAACCTTAGTTATATAGAAGCTTAAGAAAATAAAATTAAGCTCAAATTGATTGAGACAAATCTTTCATCTAAAGAACATATAGTTTGGTAAATATGGTAAAAAATAAATAATCAGAAGTTTTACTTGACGCATTAAATAACTTCAAAAATGTTACGAAAGTCAATTTCATTAAAAAGTTCTAGGTTTTATCAAAACTTACAACAAAAAATTTCAAAAGATGTAGTTGTTTATGGAAGAAAATATAAAAACATTAATACTTAAGCAAAAAATTTAAATTGATAACTTTTGAACAGCTTTGGATTTCTTAAAGTTTAGAAGTTAATAAAAATTAAATTACCACAGATGTTCTTGTGCTAAAACTTTATTTCAACTAACGGCGTTTCACTGCTCTCAAACAAATTTAATCTGTTCTTAAATTTATTTAAGAGCAGTGAAACGCCGTTAGTTGAAATAAAGTTTTAACACAAGAACATCTGTGGTATATATTCCGATAAGCTTAGCTTAACAGGATCTCCAGGATTTAACGCCTTTTAACGTTACATCTTAAAAATTAAATTATTAATTTCTAGAAAAGTTTCAATACAGCATCTAATTAATCTTCTTTTGTATGTAGAATAGTATTATTAAAGTTACATAATTTATTTTTTTTTAGGAATATTTATTCATGGTTTTTAACTTAAATTACTAGACTTCAAAACTATGTACTTTAACAAAATTTATTTTGTACTCTACAATTTTATTTAGTTTTCTTTTTAGTGTTTGTTTAAGCAATTAAAAAAAATATTTTTAACAAATGCAGTTTAAAGTGTTTTATTTTTATTAGAAATATTCATCAAAGTTCAACGTAAACCAATTTACATTGACTTAGTGCTTTGCACCTATGCACAAATTATTTTTTACACAAAACAAAGGGCTACGTTTATTCTGTATTTTCAAAAATAAAATGTTTATTATATAAATTAACAGTTCTTACAATGATTTTTATACTTCAAGACACTCGAAGTTAAAAATTTATATTTTGCAACTTTAAAATTTAGTGTGCACGAAATCTATTTGCTATTAACCTAGTGTACCAAGCTTTTTATAACGTTAAAGAGCTTTGCTCTAACATCAGAACTAGTTAATTTTAATTAAAGATGATCTTAAAAATAGTTATTTCCATCTTTTTTAGTTACCAATGGTTTTACAAACTTATTAAGTAGCTGTTAAAATATTTTCTATAAAATATTACATGCAGAAGTAAAATTCTTAAATTTGAGTTTTGATTTGATAACAATTAAGCTTAATCTGGAGCCTTTTTTTACTTAATACAAATCAGTTTAATGTTTTTAAAACCCAGGTAATCTTATTAAGTATATAATAATAATACTGAACAGTAAATCAGTTGATGTTCAACAATTGTTTATAATATTGTAACTATCTTGTAAAAACATTTCAAAAACTAACAGTTGGGTTTGACAACATATATATACAACATTGGAACTTAATTTGCTTTATTTATACATAAACTGAACACAGTGAAAAATAAATATATAAACATAAATGCATTTAAAATACACAAATAATCTTTCACATCAACGTAAACATCATAGCAACATAAAACTATCAATCAGAGACTACTTTTTGCTGCTTTCATTCCTCATAGCATGATAGGCCACATAAGCTCCGGTCACAACAGCACTGAATAAGGAATACCTGACCAAAAAGCATAACTTGCGGCTCGGGTTCGGGTCGCGGTGGGCTTGTATAAACGGTCCAACAGCAGACATTGCTCCTAACAAGCCGACAGCACCAAGAAACTTCTTTTCGGTCGACATATTCACAGGTGCGTCTTTGGAGCTGGTTGGTTTTGATTTGTCCATGTTCGCTTTAAAAGAAATGTAAACTACTGGTACTGAAAGAATAGTATGTTGACTAAAGATATACAGTTTTTGTTCTTAAAGCTGTCAAAAGGTTAATTAAAAATTAAAATGTGTAGACTTAAGTTAGAGGAACAATAATAAATGTTATCAAACAAATTGTTTGAAAAGAGTTATTATAGATTATATTTTAAAATTTGAAAATTTAAGTAACATTGTTTAAAAAGTCAGTAAATAACTACTTCTTTAAATTTAGAAATGATCATATCAGCAGTTAGTACTCCAACTTTAACTGATGAGGGTTTTTCTTTTTATAAACTAACTTTGTAATTAAGTTATGATTTTACTTTAATTGAATATAAAAAACACTATTTTTAAGTATTGAATTTCAACATCACAACCAAAAATTTTAGTTTAAATACTGTTGAAGTTAGTTAGAGTTATTTAACCAAGATTTAACTAAATTAAGAACATTTTAACTTCAAGATATTAATTCTTCTGAAGCATTACATTATATTTAACTAAAATGCATATGTTTGGTTGTTAGCAATATATTTTTCTAACTTAAATCTTTATTTATTCCAATTATCTACAAATTTGACTGATTTTAAATTAGTCTCATATTTTTGAATACAAAATGGTTCTTTTTTTGTATTGTAAATATTATTCATAATAGAAATGCAACTTTTTGCAAAGCAATAAAAAAAAATTTGCATTTGACTTGTTTTGACGTAACTATTTTCAGATTGATGTTTAAAAATCCTTGAACTAAGATCTATACTTATACTTTACTTTTATTAGTTTTTAGCAACTTCTTTCTGACGATGTGCTAAATAAAACTTATAAACAAACTTTACGAACTTTCAATATAAGTGATTTGTATTAAACCATAGTAAAAAGTTAAAGCTTTTAATTTTTCATTTAGTTTCAGTTCAACTAAGAAATATTTGTACTCTAAAAACAATTCTAGTGACAATAAAAAACAATCTCTAATTAAAAAAGAGGTCGGCAACACACTTGGTAAAAACCAATGTTGAAAGTGTTACAAAAACCTCGGCAGAATTTAATTTATTAATAGTTAGATAACTTAAATCCAACTTCCGGGATTTTTTAAAACTTTTAACACTGCTTTTTTCAAGTCCAATCGGCCGGCAGTTGATATTTCAGCCAAATTTCAATAGAAAAAACTTTCGCGGGCAGTTGTAGTTTTAGTTACAACTTCATCATTCTTTATATTCAACCAAAAAACCTTAATTAATGTCCTGTTTAAATTTTGATAATTTATTTTTTTGCGGCTTCAGTTTACGGGTCCGATTTTAAAGCAAAGCTGGTTCTCCTGATATTTGCTGAATCATCAATTTTTAAAAAACAATTTTTTTTTAGTATTTATACTCTTAACCCTAACTCACTTTACTCAAACATATCAAAAACTAATTAAAATATATAACTTTTATAATTTTTTATGCTGACTCCGCAAATATTGGGGAAAAACCTAGAACTTCAATAAGACTCTCAGTTTACCGATCCCTTTTTAACCTTACATCTTCTTTGTTTCAAAAAGTGAATTTCAAAACCTGAAATACTATAAGTTTTTTATTTTACTTTTAATATTTTTACACAGTGTAATAAAAAAAACATTTTATTCTTTAAATTAATCATTAAAACTATAGTTGTCTTAGATGTGTAAACTTGTAAAAAGTGCAAAATGTAGACAAAAGCTGTGTTTTGATTTTGTACAAGAACAAGGATTTTGTAGTAGTGAAGAAAAGTTTTAAAAAACAAAAACAAAGTAGTATAAATGAAAGATACATTCTAGAGAAAAAAAAAACTTTCAAAGTTTCAAATTTTATGAAAAAATGATTAAGCCTTTATAATTTTTCAGTTTTATGTTTTAATTTTTACATTGTTTTTTTGTTGTAATTGTTTCAAGTTATTATGATTAGATTTTCTCTGAAAAATGATGATTTCGTTTTAACTATTTTAAGTTAAAAAATATTTAATTGATGTAGTGACATTTCAATATTTTCCCTAAAAGCGTCATTTTAACAAAAAATCGTATTGTTTAGTTTTTAGAGATACCAATTATTATGGTGTCATTTCAACTTACTACATGAAAACCAGGAATCATGAAAAAATAACATGGAGTAATGTGAAAGTTTAGACAAAAAAAAACCTAAAATTTGATACTTTTTAATCAAAAATCATTTTAAAACCTAGAACCTTAAACAATTTATAGTAAAACAATTGAATTTTTATTAGATAAGAAACACCTTTTATATATAACAAAAATAAATAAATCCCTTTAAGGGAAAGCAGTTGTTCAACAAAATGTTGAGCTTTTCACTAGAACATTTACATTAGTTTGAGTTTTACGTTATATTTCTTCTATATAGTTTTCAAAAACGTGGAATCCTGGAAAGAATCTGAATTTGAGAAACTTGGAAAGGAAACTTTAAATTTAACAAAAGCACTAAAAAACCTTGTTAACCTTGAATTTTAAACTATTTTTAGAAGTAAAGTACTAAAGGTTCGATTAGATATTGAAAACTATATCATATAGGTAAAAATAATTTCACCTCATAAAGTGTTTTATTAAGGGCATAGATTTTACAAGTTGATCTGATTTTATAGAGTTTTATCTGAGCTATCAGACATTTTTAACTGCTTAAAGAAATTTAAAGTAGTTTTAGAGATATGAGTGATCAAAGTCAGTGACCTCAAATGGTTTCTAATGGAAGGCGCACCAACAAATTTGCAGAAAAAGTATATTTCATTAAAAACTGTCTTCTCCTTCATTTTTAAGCAAATTTCTTCATTTTTTCACAGAAATACCATTCTTAACTTCAAAAAAGATTTAATGCAAGATTTTTTTTTAATTTTGATAAATAAAAGTTTTATTGAGAAAAACATTTTTTTTTTGTTTTTTTATCAAAAACTTTATTTTTTAATATTTTGAAAATTGCATTTTTTAAAGTCTTTTGAACTATAATAGGAAAATTTTCTATAAGTTTAAGGTCTCTAGCTCAAAAATGAAGGAGAAGGTAGGTTTTTAGTGTTATTTTTAATTTGTAAGAAAATTGACCCTAAAGAATTTGTGGTCTGTACGTTTGAGTCAAAAATCTTTTTCAAAAAACTTAAAATTTTCTAGGCTTGTAGTTTATACTTCAAGCTATTATATAAGAGCCAATGTTATAATTAGTAAAAAAAATGTGGGATACACCCTATGCTCTTAGAAAACACGTTTAAAGTAGCTTTACAGTATCTTTTCAATGTTGTTATACTATTTAAAACAGTTTTTTATTTAAGTTAAATTTATACTAAAATTGACCAAAAAACTGTTTCATTTAAAACCTGGAAGAAATTTACAAAAAACTTTTTTTAACCCTGACTAGGGCTAAAAAAGAAATCTTCTGTATGTTGTTAATGATGTCAATTAAATTACTACTTTGTGTTAAGTTAAATATATTGTCTATTCAGCTTATAAAATAGTTTGTATTGTAAATAACTATTATTTGATTTTCTTATAAGACTTATAGTTTTGGACCACTTAGAATTTCATCATAAAACTTAAGTCCTTATTAAGATTAGTTTATTGCACTGTTGACATTTTCAGAAAGAGGAGTAAAGTGAGTGTGCTAAGTTTGCTTTCTTACTAATGAATTCAATCATTAGAAGTTATAAAATGTAACAAAATAAAACTTAATTAAAATGTTAAATTTAAGTATAAATTGGATGTTTATTTTTTTTTTATTAGTAAATATCAGTCTCAAAATAACTCCTTTGCTACAACAAGGGTTTTTAGGGTTAAGTGTATTACAGGGTTGCCACATGGTCAGGAAATAAGGAAAAGTCAAGAAAAATTTTAAAAAATGTCAAAAGTCAGAAAAAAATGGGGGGTTTTGAATCAAGTCAGCAAATTTGATAAAATAAAAAAAAAAGTCAGATTTGTCAGTTAAAATATACAAATTTCCTTATTTACCAATGCCTTCAAATGGTAATAATTAATTAAAAATCCTTTGAAGTCAGAAAAAGTTTCAAAATTTTCTTAGAAATTAAAAAAAAAAATTATTTTCCAATGCTTTCATCTGGTATAAGTTAGTAAAATATCCTTTATAAAACTGCAAAATATTTCTATTAACATATTGAACAAGTACCATACTTGAACAAGAAGATTTTGTAAGCTTTTTAGTATTGATGATCTGTAGCAAGGATACTTCCATAGTGAAACTGTGATATATACACAAAAGTTTAAATGCAAGTGGTGTTCATGTACTCTGTCACTGTCAAATATGGGAAGAAAACCACTCACTGTACATATGAATGAAGCTGGACATAGAAATAAAAGGCCAGGAGTTCACCAAATCCAATAATTTTTCTATAATGCTGGATCAAGCTCCAGTGGGGTAGGTGGTGAGAGCAGCTGCAGAGTAGCAAGCTGTGAGAGCAGTGGTGTAAACCCATCAATAGGTTTGGTAAGTAAGTCACAAACCACAACTGCTGAAATTTTATGGGCATTACACACTGTCAAGCACAACTACTCAGCCAGTTCGTGTAACAAACTGGCGGAGCTGAACAAAAACTGTTTCCTGACAGTGCAATAGAACAGTCATGTCAGATGGCCCGAACAAAATTATCATACATGATAAATTTTGGCCTTGGACCACATTTTGAAAACATCTTGCTGGAATAATAATGGACAAGCTGTGATTATAAGGTAATAACATAAGTATTTTGCTGATAGAGCTGTTTATTGCAAATACATCAATCATACACAGATGGTTCAAGTGATGTAATAGAAGTTTGATGATTGAATTCAGCAAAAAAACTGTTGTTTTAACCTGTATTAAAATTAGATTGAAAGCTTTATATAATTTCAAGTGTTATGTATTTTAGAATAATTTCAAATTAAGAGTTAGATTTAGAAAAGTCAGGAAAATTTTGGTAAAAAGTCAGGAAATTATTCTCAGCTTGATCTGTGGCAACCATGAACTAGTTTGTTAGGAGTGATATGTTTCTGTTAAATTAATTTTAAACTTAGTCAAAGTGTTTCGTTTTTCTTTACGTCTTTTTTTTCTTTGTTTAAAAAGTTTTCACAATTTGTTTTTACCATAACACTTTTATTATGCATTACATTATATGCAGCAGTTATATTATTATATGGAAAAAATGTTTTTTTGTACTTATTCAGAATTTTGGTTATCCGGACATGTTTACAGAAAAATCTTGCCCAACGTGTCCAGATGAGTGAATAAGCACTGTACTACAACAAAATAACAAAAATTTACTTATGTGATCAAAATTGGTGCACACCAGTTTCTGTCAATACAAACCAAACTAGTTATTAACATTGTTAAAATATACACATACTTTTTACTATAATTATTAAAAAAAATTTTAAGAATAAATTGTTGTAACTTGTTTAGCACAATATAACAAACAGTCTATTATCTGAGAATAGTAAAAAAAAACTGCAAAAATGTTTATAAATAAAAACTTGTAAAATAAAGTTTTACTTCTTAGCTACAAAACAACTACCCTTCACAATTATAGTTTAAACTGATAGTTTTTGTTTTCCTAAAAACAAACAAAAGTAAAGAAAAAGTTAAAGCTGTTCTAACATTTTATAATAAATTTAAAAAAAATATTTTTAATTACATTGACAAAACTTAAACGTTTAATATTTTTTAGATTAAATTATAATATTTTGTAACTAAACACAAAATGGTAACTGTTTGATGAAATCTTGCAAAATAGATGTTATCTGATCAAAAATTTTTGTTTTATCTTCTTACAATTATTACTGCTTGTGGATTTGCTGTTTTTTTGTGAGTTATAAATTAGTATTTTAATTCAATTTAATATATTCTACTAATTAATTATTTGTCTACCAGTGCGAAATACTTTAATGACTATTTTCAATATTTTATCCAACGAAATGTTTTTTAGTCAGTAAAATAATAGTAAATAAATTTTTGAGAACTGTAAAGACTAAAATCAAGTGATAAGACTAGTAGGCTGCTTCAAGTCTGCAATGTAAGTAAATATTGGTCGATTTAAGTGTGTTTTATAATTAATTAAAAAAAATTTTAAGTTGCTTTTTTACTTTTTTTTCAAGACATTTTATGAATTAATTTTAAGTTGTCATACCAAAAATCACAATTTGTATTTACCCATTTGTATTGTCTGATTCTTGTAGTATTTAAACCATTACCTTTTTAAGCAATAAATATGTAACTAAACTAAGAAATGAAATCAAAATGGTTAATGTGCAAATTATAATAAACAGGGTTGCCAAAAAACCTGGAATCCTGGAAAAACCTGGAGTTTGAGAAAGTTTGAAAAAAACCTGGAATTTTGAACAAAAATTACTAAAAAGTCCGGAATTTTTAATAATTTTTACAATTCAAGTAGTAAAATTTTAATTTGACATGAAAAATCTACCATAAGATGATAATTTTTTGTCATCATCAAAAATTTATAGATTAAAGAACTCATTTAAAATAGCCAACAGTGTCTTTTCAATGTTGTTATACTACTTAGCGCAGTTTTTAAACATAGCTTTAAATTAAAAATAGACCCAAAAACTGTGCTTTAAAAAACCTGGAAGAAATTTATCTAAAAAATTTGGAAACCCTAAACTATTAAATATGTTTTTTTTAACTGTAACATTTTTCAGCACTAATATCAAATATTCTATCTTTCAAACCCCAACAAGTAACTCAAAACACCACCAAGTGTCTGATCAACAACCTAGCAACCAGCACATCACCATGGAAACGAGCAGGATCCTGCAGGTTATGAGAAAGATGGTGCCTCCTCTGACCAGCAACTCTTACAAGGGACAAAATGGAAGAATTGGGGTGGTAGGGGGCAGTGAAGAGTTGGTTTTCATGTGTATTTTTACCAACTAGATTTTGTATACTTTACTTTTTGTGATCTTTAGACATCTTCAACTTAACTTTTTTAAGTAATATATAAGCAGTTCAACTAAAACTTCAATACTTTTATTTTCTTGTATATTAAATAATATATATAAGTTGTTTTTTTTTTAAGCTTTTTTTAGTTCTCTGATTAAAATTGGTTTTCAGATATACTGGAGCTCCATACTTTGCTGCGATTTCAGCTTTAAAAGTTGTGAGTAACTACAATATTTTGTTTTTATATATTAATTCATTTCAGATTACAACTATGTTTAAGTACTTTTTTTGTTTTAAGTTTATTTCAAAAGTATTGAATGCATTTTATGTATGTTATTAAAAGCAACACGGTTTTTGACAGTTGCAAAATTTTTCATTACACATTAAGTTGTTTATAGTTACAAATAGGTTTGTTTCTACTTTAAGTTTATTAATCAAATTAATTGATATTTTTATTGCATGAAGACACTTTTGCACGAGCAGACAATTTTGCACGGTTGATTTTTTTTTTGTTTACTATCACTGTTACCCCTAACCCCTACCCTCGGTCGTTAACTTTTTTATTAATTAATTTTTTTTACCATCACTGTTATTCCTTACCCCCGGTCAGTAGCTTTTTTTTTCTTTTTAATTAATTTGTATTATTTGTTCCAGTTTTTTTTATAAAAATTTTTATTAGTAATTTTTTAAATTTTTGTTTTTACTGTCACTGTTATACCTAACCCTTACCCTCGGTCATTAACTTTTTTTTATTTTCGTTTTTTTATTAATTATTTTTTTTTTTTTTTATGGTTTTTTTATTTCATTTTTTTCTGTTTTTCTTGTTCTTGTGCAAAATTGTAACTTGTGCAAAATGTCTTTGTGCAGTTTTGATCCGTTCCCATTTTAATTACATAGTTGTAGCAATAGTATTTTATAATAGTTAGTTTATTACACATTAAATTTACTTTTATGTTTTACTTTAACAGGGAGCTGATTTAGTTCATGTATTTTGTGCGAAACAGGCTTCAACTGTCATCAAAACATACAGCCCTGAACTAATCGTTCTTCCTTTCTTGTGAGTTTAATTGAATATTTAAACATACATCCCTGAATTAATCATTCTTCCTTTCTTCTTAGTTTGAATAAATATTAAAAAATACATTCCTGAGTTAATTGTACTTCCTTTCTTGTTAGTTTGATTAAATATTTTAAAATACAGCCCTGAACTAATCTTACTTCCTTTTTTGTAAGTTTAATTAAATGTTTTAAACATACAACCCTGAACTAATCGTTCTTCCTTTCTTGTTAGTTTAATTGAATGCTTAAAACATGCATCCCTGAATTAATTGTACTTCCTTTCTTGTTAGTTTAATTAAGTATTTACACATACAGTCCTGAATTAATAGGCTTCCTATCTTGTGGGTTTTATGTTATACTAGAACTAGACTAAATGTATCAAAATATATAATGTATAATAAAATGATAATGTCTCTAAAAACTTTTTGTTTGGCAATAACACGCATTTTACACAAGGGCAAAACAAAAAGCTGTTAATTATGGCAGCTTTGATGTTTTCAATGTTAAACCTTTAAAAATTTCCTGATTATAAAATTTAGTATGTGTTTTTATAGATTTTCAAAAATTTTAAAAGTTTTATATATTTTTTTTTATAAAAAAAATGGCTATTTTAATAAAGTATTAGCTGTTTATTGTGTCCCTATTTTAAATAAATAAAACACCCTCGTGACAATTACTACTTTTTATGTACAGAACTTTTAAAGTTAATTATGATTTGGTTAAAACACTAAAATATATATAACATCAGAGACTCTGATGAGAGAGAGGGTGAACTGATGGATTGGTTGAACAAAATGCACTCAATTGTCATCGGTCCCGGACTTGGTCGAAATCCTCAAGTGTTTGAGAAAGTCAAGAAGATAATAACACACGCCCGTTCCAAAGACATACCTTTGGTTATTGATGCTGTCAGTTTGGTGTTTGTATTATAAATAATCTTGAAATAATATTTTGTTGAAATTATCAAGTTTTGAATTATTAGTTTTTATAGAACTGATTGTTTAATTAAGTTTTGTACAAGTACTAAAGTTATGCTTGATTACTTTTTTTTATATTAATTAACAAAGTATTTTTTGTTAGTTTTTTGAGTATTTATTCTATAACATGTTTGGAAATAAACAGGATGGGTTGTTTCTGTTGAATCAAGATCTTTCCCTTATAAAAGGATACAAAAAAGCTGTGTTGACTCCAAATCAAATTGAGTACCAAAGACTTGCAACTGCTCTGGTTAATAATAATAATAGAATTTATGAGTATGTTTTTAGTACCAACAAAAATATGTTACTTGGTTTAACATACTAAATTGATTTAAAGTACTTATCAAGGGAACTTTTTATATATCTTCTTAATGGTTTTGTATTTACCTAAAGTCATTTTTAAAAGCAGAAAGATGCAGTTTAATTTAAAATTACTTTTTCTAATAAGTTATACAAAATTGCCAAACATCATGTAATCCTGGAAAACTTGAGTTCGAAAGTTAAGGCAAAATCATGTATCTAAATATTTTTCAAAACTATAAAAATATTACTTTATAAAAGTAGTATTGTTTACCTGAAGTTATATAACATTTTTTTACCTTAAGTTTATACACCTAACACTTCTTAACAGTCTTTATTTTTTGTTTACAAACCAAGTTTTTTTTTTAATTCAAAATTTTACAAAATTCTTCTGAATTTTCAACTAATTAAATAATTTTGCATAATGTAACTCTAGTACTTACTTACATAGAGAATGCTATGAAAAACTATATTCTGTAATATAAATAGATTTAGTGCATTTGAAATAACAGTTTAATTTATGTTATATATAATTAATTTTACCAGAATAAATGCTACTAATTTATTATACTAAATTGTTGAAAAATACCCATTGAACTTTTAAAAGCCTCTAGTGTGGTAATTAAAAAAAACTATTTGCTTTGAAACCAACTTAAAGTTCAAAAAAGTATTAATGACTTGATGGTATAACGATACCAAGGATGTAAAACGATCTAATTATAGTATTAGGTTTAAAGAGTTAAATATAACTGTGTTACAAGTTGCATTGAAATAAAAACAAATAAATTAATATAAAGTATGTTTGAAACAAATTTAAACTGCCAAAACCTTCTTCTTGTCTTATATTAACATTTGGAAGAGACAATTAGTCTTGTACTTATAAACTCATGTAATAAAATCAGAAAACCTGGAATAAATATAAAAAATCTGGATCAGATATCTTAAAATACTAATTTATTATAAAAAATTACTATGGAATATACAACATCCATTTATAATATTTGAATCAAAAGTAAAGAAGTTGCTTTGTAATTTAAACAATGTAGAATAATTGATATCTTATAGTTTTGCATCCTTATTATTGTTCTAAATATATACTGACTGATGTATTGTAGAAGCTTATCATTTTAAAATAGAAATAAAACTATTAGTAAACAAGAAAATAAACTTTTAAAACGCGTCATAACTTTAAAAATGCACCAAAATTATCTTGAGTCTGTATTTTAAATTCTTTTCAACTATGTTACTTTATATCTACAAATTAAGTTTACTGTTTTACAGAATGTAAACACTGAAGGTAACAGTGATAGTTGCAAGGAAATTACAAGTGCTCTGAATGGTCCTGTTGTTCTAAAAAAATCTAAAATTGATGTAATATCTGGTGGCAATGATAAATCAGGTTAACTTGTTTTTATTAAATTAAAGTAATTATGTATAGTAGCTTATACGAGTTAAAGAATATATTAGTTTAAGTAAAATATAAGAAAAGAAGTTGTTTTTGTTTCTTAACAAACATTAAGTCAGTTTTATAAACCTTGATATCTTTATGATTAAGTTTAATTTTTTTTGTCAATATTGGTTTTCATTTGAAGATTTTTCTAGATTTTTACTTAAAAAAAACTTGTAGTTCTGATAATGTTGTTATTTATTAAATATATTTACTAAAGACTCCGTACAATACTTTCTATTAATTTAACAATTTTTTAATCAAAAAATAGTGCAACTTTTATAAATGTATAAAACCATTCTAGCTTGGAGTTACAAATGAGTTTTAGTTTGCATATGTTTCTAAGAATTATTAAAGTTATAATATGTTACCAGATTTGGAATTGGACCAACCATTGAGTCCTCGAAGATGCGGAGGTCAAGGTGACCTTTTATCCGGATCATTGGCCACTTTTATGTATTGGGCACATTCTAGGTTGGTATTAAAATATTTGATTAATACTTTATCCGGATCATTAGCAACTTTAATGTATTAGGCACACTTTAGATTTGTATTATAATATTTGATTAATATATTATCCAGATCATTGGCAACTTTAATGTATTGGGCACACTTTAGATTTGTATTATAATATTTGATTAATATATTATCCAGATCATTGGCAACTTTTATGTATTGGGCACATTCTAGGTTGGTATTATAATATTTGATTAATATTTTATCCAGATCTTTGGCCACTTTAATGTATTGGGCACATTCTATGTAAGTATTTATTTCAATAATTCGGCAATTTTTCTACAGGGTATATTATTAGTTTTTTAATAAATAAGTTATAAGATTTCTAAGATTTGCTTTGTCTTTTTAATTAAAATAAAAGAAGCTTATTAGAAAGGAGAACTACACTAATTTATGTTTTGTTCTATAAAATAGTTTATTGAATGAAGATAGAATTTAATTGTAACCAAATTTCTATTATCTTAATAATAACTGATTAATTAATCTTTCATTTTTTTAAGATAAGCATAATTATTGAACTGAATTTTTTTTTTCTTTCTGTAAATTACCAAACTCTTATGATAAACTTTTTAGTTTAGTTAATGAAACAAATAATTTGTATAAAATTACTTTTATTTTTAAAAAAAGAATATTTTATTATAGTCAAAAAAAAACTGTCTCTAAAGAAAATTGTTAATAGATTTAATTAGCTCAAAAAATTAAATCTGTTTATAAAAACTTCAATTAAAGTTGATAAAAACTTGTTTAGTTTGCTTCAATACGAAGTAAATTTTAGCCTGAATTAAAACTTTTATTTTAAAACAGAATCAAGAAAGAGCCTTTACAATGCTATTTTAATTTTTTTACTAGCAAAATGACAACCTTTTGCAGGATTTTGTTTTGATAAACCTATTAAATGAAGGTATATTTATGACCTGATTATTTCGGAGAAAGTTTTTCAGTTGTGGTTATTGTCAAGAAGAATCATATGTTTTTTTGCTTTGAGAAACTGCACGAAATAAACAAAATATACATTT